>NW_023253040.1:144012-155662 GCF_002007445.2 Ailuropoda melanoleuca
GAGCCTGATGTGGGGCTCGATCCCATAATGCTGGGATCACGCCCTGAGCCGAAGGCAGATGCTTAACCTCTGTGCCACCCAGGCGCCCCCCATTTTTTTTTGACACTACCACCACCACCAACAAAATCACAAGGCTTACAAAGAAGTAGGAAAACCTAGTGCATACATTGACAGAAACTGTCCTTGAGGAAACACAAAGGTAATAATTGCCAGGAAAAAAGTTTAAACTGACTTTTATATGATCAAGTAAGTAAATAAAAACACAGATACATAAAGGAATTTTTTTTAAAATGTCATGCAAGTAAAATGACATTAAACCAAAGAGATATGAATTTAAAAACAAAAGGCAATCAGAAATTCTAAAGCTGAAAAAAAAAAACTACAATGAAAAATTTACTAGGGAGAAGCAATGGAACATTGGAACAGAACAAATGCACTAATAAAAACGAAGGCAGGGCCATATTTGTAGATTCTGTACAAAAATTAACGCCAATTCTTTTCAAACTCTTGCAAAAATCAGAAGAGAAGAGAATACATATAAATCATTCCATGAGGCCAACATTGCCCTGATACAAAAGCCAAAAATGATATTGGTTTGAATATCAGTCTTTATATAAAAGTTTCATAAAATACTGGCACTCAGAATTCATCAGTACATAAAAGCCTTATATATTGTGACCTAGTTGGATTCAATCCTGGGATGCCGGGATATATATAATGCACCACAGTAACAGAATAGAGGAACCTTCATGCACCAAAACAACTTTGGAAAAGAATAAGATGGGAAGACTCATAGTTCCTGTTTTGAAAATTAAACATAAAACAATAGTAATCAAAATGGAGTGGTACCCCAACAGCCAAGGCCATCTTGAGGTGAAAAAAAATAAGAAAGAAAGAACAATACTGGAGGTATTGCAATCCCAGATTTCAAGCTACTACAAAGCTAAATTATTAGAACAACAACAACAACAACAAACATATGGTTCTGGCACAGGAACTGACACATAGATCAATACAACAAAATAGCTCAGAAATAAACCCACACATATGGGGTCAATTAATCTACAAAAAAGGGGATACAAATATCCAAAGGGGAAAGGACTGTCTCTTCAGTAAATGGTACTCTGTAAACTAGACAGCTTAATCCAAAAGAATTAAACTAAACCATTTTCTTACACCATACAAAACTATAAATTCAAAACGGATTTTCTCAAAAATTTATCAAAAAGGAAATTACTGCCTTGGCATTGGCCTTAGAGACATATTTCTATATATGATTTCTCTAGCAGAAGAAGCAAAAATACACATTAAACTCTTGGGACTACATCATTTTTTTAAGGCACAGTGTAAGAAACCATTAACAAAAAGGCAACCTTCTGAATGGGAGATGATATTTGGAATGATAAATCCAATAAGAGGTTAGTATCCAAAATATATAAAGATGTTATACATGAGAGACATAATATTTAAAAAGTCTGAATAAATAAATTTGTTTACCCACTGAATTGACCTTTAACATGGCTATTAAAACATCTACACAAATTATCAGAACTCATTTCTAAACGTTGTCCTGAGGCCGTGCTGAACTATTGGTGATTTAACCTGCATTATTCATGTCTCAGTGAACATTCCCCAGTGAACACACAGAAAACACCACGTGCTATCCTTAATCTCCAAAGATGTCCTGAAATCATGATTGCTGTTTAGTCTTTATGGAGTTACGTAAAATGTCAAGGGCAGGGATGAGAGATAAATATAAACACTGTTTTGAAAAATATTCGAAGATGTCTATTCAGAAAAATGACATTGTTCATGTGACAACTGGAGGACCAATGTCAGTTATCCAAACCAGTAAGTTTGTAAATGTGCAGGATAATAAAAGATACGTATCTTATGGTATTTTTATTTTTATTTACCATTTAAGGTTGAGATCCTTCTGTGAATGCTTAAGATAATTTTAATCAGAATTAATAAAAAACTATTTTAATAAAGTATTAGAATAAGCAATTGATATATTCAAGCATTCTAATTAACTATGGAAATTCAAAGAAACATTTTATTTGACTGAATGTGAATTAAAAGATATATATATAGATAGATATAGATAGATATTATGTGTACTTCATATATATATTATATATTATATTTTTATATATTTCACATTTTATATTAGATATATAATTAAAAATGAAGAAGTAAATAGAGAGCTTACATACTTTTGTCATTAAAAAAATGAGCTTTCGGGGCGCCTGGGTGGCACAGCGGTTAAGCGTCTGCCTTCGGCTCAGGGCGTGATCCCGGCGTTGTGGGATCGAGCCCCACATCAGGCTCCTCCGCTATGAGCCTGCTTCTTCCTCTCCCACTCCCCCTGCTTGTGTTCCCTCTCTCGCTGGCTGTCTCTATCTCTGTCTAATAAATAAATAAAATCTTTAAAAAAAATGAGCTTTCTTTAAACCTAAAACAAAATGCTATGCAATTCTTGAAAGAATTGGTGTTATACCTTATAGTCTATTGTGAAATGGTAGTAAATGTGCTGGAATTGATATTATAATCAATGGTTGATATTATCTATGAGCATCTATAAACTTCTTTTCTGGATTTATGGTAAAACAAACTAAGGTCTACACTAAATGATACTATATTCATGAAAATATGGTCACTTTAAAAATAATAATGATTCTCTCTGACAAAATATTATACTAAGTATATGAATGCAAATGAAACTGAAAATGTTGTCTGGACCAAGGCACTTTTAGAAAAATAATTGAATTTGAAACAAACATATTATCCATTGAAAAAAGAAAGATTCATTGAGTCCAGAGCCTGTAATGGACGCTCTGCAGATGGGGGAGTTTTCTGCTAAATAAAGAATGCTTTAGTATGGCATATGTAGCATACATTTAATTTTATAGAAGTAGAGCTGATTTAATGCATGCAGATGATGTAATCATGTAGCTGTTTATACTATCGGGCTAATTCTTTTGGACTGCAGATTATTGACTGAATTGAAATCATTCCACTTTAAGGTTGTCAGTTAGGGAAATGGGTGATGTAATCTATGTAAGAGTTGGTCAAGTTTGGAAATGCAAGATTTTAACTGGAGTTTGAGAGAGCACAGCTGCACTGTTTACAATAGAAAATTGTTTAGGAGCTAGTTCATAAATGTGCTTTCTGGATGGGAGAGGAATGAGGGTCTTTGTAAGAGACAGGGTTGAGTCATGTTGGGTAGGCTTTAGATGGGCTCACATGAAATTCAATGAATACAGATACATGTAGGAGTCCAAATCATCAATAGTGATCGTAGAAAATAAGCATTTCCTATTTCTTTCCTGGATTTGAGGTGGGGGCATTTTGCCAATGAGTGCAAAGTGGTTAAATGTTTCCCAGGATAAACGTATTATTTTCTTATGTGGTGTTTTTCCTTACATGCATCTGTCATTTCTAATTAAATGATTTCTTGCCTAGATTTTATTCAAAATTATAAGATGGAATATACAATAATACTAAATACTAATGAGTAAATATATCTGTCGATGGAGACAATATTTTCTGAATGTAAATGACACCTTCTGGAAATAATTCAGGCATTTATAGAAATAGTGACATGTTATGATTATTTTTTAACACAAATTTTGCCCAAATGTAAGGCTTCTGTGTTTAACATTGCATTTCTTTTAACAATTTCATTGCCTGCCATTAAATTTCCAGTGCAATAATAATTACATCTGTGATAGCAACATAGGATGCCTGTGAAAATCAATGAGTGTTTTGAAACTTTTTGGGAACAAGTCCCTGAGAAATTCAAGGATGACAGATGTGTGGATAAAAATGATATGATGGTAACTATGTTGATTTTAGTGGAAATGGTGAAGATGGTAAAAAATGCCACATCTGCTATTCACTGGTCACTCATGCAACTCACGTTTGACATTTCCAGTATCAATTACCAACTTTCAGCTTGTAATAAGTCTTATGTTTGGGTTTTTTTCACATTTATTTAGGCATAATTGACAAAAATCATATATATTTAAGGTGCATAACTTCATTTAAGATACTACACTTTAGGGGCCCCTGGGAGGCTCAGTACGTTAAGTGTCTGACTTCAACTCAGGTCATGTTCCCTGGGTCCTGGGATTGAGCCCCACATAAGGTTCTCTGCTCATTGGGGAGTCTGCTTCTCCCACTCCCCTTGCTCACACTTTATTTCTCCCTAGCATTCTCAAATAAATAAATATTTTTAATTTAAATTCAATTAGCCAAGGTATAGTACATCATGAGTTCTTGATATAATGTCCAATAATTCATTAGTTAAGTGTATCACCCAATGCTCATCATATCAGATGCCCTCTTTAATGCCCATCACCCAGTTACCCCATCCTTCCTCCCATCTCCCTTTCCAGAACCCTCAGATTGTTTCCCAGAGTTGATAGTCTCTCATGGTTTGTCTCCCTCTCTGATTTCTTCCCATTCAGTTTTCCCTCCCTTCCCCTGTGGTCCTCTGCACTATTCTTTATGTTCCACATATAAGTGAAATCATATGATAAGTGTCTTTCTCTACTTGAACTTATTTCACTTAGCATAATACCTTCCAGTTCAAAGCATTTCTGATGGCTGAGTAATATTCCATAGTATATATGAACCACATCTTCTTCATCTGTTCATCTGTTGAAAGGCATCTTGTCTCTTTCTACAGTTTGGCTATTGTGCACATTGTTGCTATGAACATTGGGGTGCATATGCCCCTTTGTTTATCTACATCTGTATCATTGGGGTGAATACCTTGTAGTGCAAGTCCTTGGATCATAGGGCAGCTCTATTTTTAATGTCTTCAGGAACCTCCATCCTGTTTTCCAGACTGGCTGTACCAGCTTCCATTCCCACCAAGAGTATAAGAGTGTTCCCCTTTCTTCTCATCCTCACCAACATTTGTAGCTTCTTGTTTTCTTACCTTTAGCCATTCTGACTGGTGTAAGGTGGTATCCCATTGTGATATTGATTTTAATTTCCCTGACGGCAAGTAATATGGAACATTTTTTCATGTGTCTGTTAGCCATTTGTATGTCTTCTTTGGAGAAGTGTGTGTTCATGACTTCTGCCCGTTTCTTGACGGGGCTGTTTGTTTTGGGGGTACTGAATTTGAGAAATTCTGTATAGATCTTGGATACCATCTGTTTATCTGTAATGCCATTTGCAAATATCTTCTCCCATTCTGCTGGGTGCCTTTTAGTTTTGTGGATTATTTCCTGTGCTGTTCAGAAGCTTTTTATCTTGACGAAATCCCAATAGTTCATTTTTCTTTTGTTTCCCTTGCCTTTAGAGACGTTCTTGAAAGAAGTTGCTTTTTCCAACATCAAAGAGGTTGCTGCCTGTGTTCTCTTCTAGGATTTTAATGGATTCCTGTCTCACATTTAGATCCTTCATCCATTTTGAGTTTATATTTGTGTATGGTGTAAGAGAATGGTCCAGTTTCATTCCTCTGAATGTGGCTGTTCAATTTTCGCAGCACCATTTATTGAAGAAACTGTCTTTTTTCTATGGATATTCTTTCTTGCTTTGTTGAAGATTATTTGACCATAGAGTTGAGGGTCCATATCGGGACTCTGTCTTCTGTTTTATTGATCTATGTGTCTGTTTTTGTGCCAGTACCATGCTGTCTTGATGACCACAGCTTTGTAACATAGCTTAAGTCAGGCATTGTGAAGCCCCCAGCTTTAGTTTTCTTTTTCAACATTCCCTTGGCAAGTTGGAGTCTTTTCTGGTGTTATACAAACTTTAGGATTGTTTGTTTCAGCACTGTAAAAATATCAATGGTATTTGGTAGGCATTTCATTGATTGTGCAGATTGCTCTCGGCAGCATAGACATTTTAACAATGTTTATTCTTCCAATTCATGAGCATGACATGTTTTTCCATCTGTTTGTGTCTTCCTCAATTTTTTTTTTTCATCCGTGTTCTGTAGTTTCTTGAGTACAGATAATTTGCCCCTTTGGTTAGGTTTACTCCTAGGTATCTTATGTTTTTCAATACAATTGTAAATGGGATCAATTTCTTAATTTCTCTTTATTCAGTCACCTTGTTAGTTTATAGAAATGCAACTGATTTCTGTGCATTGATTTTGGATCCTGCCATGTTGTTGAATTGTTGTATGAGTTCCAGCAATTTTGGGGTGGAGTCTTTTGGGTTTGCACATAAAGTATCATGTCATCTGTGAAGAGAAATAGTTGGACTTCTTTGACAATATGAATACATTTTATTTCTTTTTGTTGTCTGATAGCTGAGGCTAGGATTTCTAGTACTATGTTGAACAAAAGTGGTAAGAGTGGGCATCACTGTGGTGTCCCTGACCATTAGGGAAAAGCTCTCAGTTTTTCCCCGTTGAGAATGATATTCACTGTGGGCTTCCTATAGATGACTTTTATGATGTTGAGGTATGTTCCCTCTATCCCTATTCTTTGTCCATCCTTAGAGATTATAGTATCTATCCCACTTTATTGTTTTGAATCATCTTGGCTTTGTTTGCATATCTTTGTCAGCTTCTGACCACTTTGGATTTTTTCTAGGGTTCATTTTTCTTGGGTTGTGGTTCATATTTTGGACTCTATTCATTTGCGCAACCGTCCCTCAGCAGAATGACTAGTAGGAGGAACTCGGGACAAAGAAATGAAACAGAGACAATGTTCTCTGCCACAGAACAAATGAATCTGGGTCTAAGCAAGATGCCAGAGATAGAATTCAGTATACCAATTATAACGCTAATAGCTAGGCTTGAAGAAAGCATACAGGACAATACAGAATCTCTAAGGGCAGAAATGAGATCTAATCAGACAGAACTTAAAAATGCTACGAATGAGATGCAGTCTAATTTGGATGCTCTAACAGCCAGGGTAAATGAGGCAGAAGAGCGATTAAGTGATCTAGAAGCCAGACTGATGGAAAGGAAGGAATTTGAAAAAAAGAGAGAGAAACAACTCATACCACATGAAGAGAGACTGAGAGAATTTAGTGGTACATTGGAAAGATCCAATATCAGGATCACTGGGATCCAAGAGGTGTTGGAGAGAGAAGGCTAGAAGGTATATTTGTGCAAATCATGGCTGAGAACTTCCTTATTCTTGGTAAGGAAACAAGCATTCACATCCAAGAACAGAGAGGACTCCTCCCCAAATCAATAAAAATTGATCAGGAAACACCCCAACTTATAATAGTGAAGCTTGCAAATCTTACAGCCAAGGATGATATCCTGAGTGCAGCTAGGGGAAAGAGATTTCTTATGTATGGAGGGACGAATATCAGAATAACATCCAACCTATCCACAGAAACCTGGCTGGCCAAAAAGGGGTGGCAAGATATTTTCAGGGTACTAAATGAGAAGAACATGCAGCCAAGAATACTTTATCCAACAAGGCTGTCATTCAGAATGGAAGGGGATACCAAGAGTTTCCAGGAAAGACAGAAATGGAAGCAATATGTGACCACCAGCCCTGCAAGAAATATTAAGGGGGACACTGTAAGCAAAGGGAGACTCTAAGAGTAACATATATCGGAAAGTAACAGAGACCATCTACAGAAACAGGGAATTTACAGGCAATACAATGGCACTAACTTCATATCTTTCAATATTTACTCAAAATATAAATGGGATAAATAAAATCTTTAAAAATATATACTACACTTTAAAATAATCACTACAATCAAACTAATTAGAATGTCCACCAACTCACTTAGCATTTCTTTTTTTTTCTTTTTCTTTCTTTCTTTCTTTCTTTCTTTCTTTCTTTCTTTCTTTCTTTCTTCTTCCTTTCTTTCTTCTTCCTTCCTTTCTTTCTTTCTTTCTTTTTCTCCTCTCTTTTTTTTTTACTTGTGAGAATACTACCAACTGGTGAGATCTATTCTAACAGAAAATTTCAAATACACCATGTTGTTAATTATATTTAAACTGATGTACAAAAAATGTTGTTCAGCATGTTTAGTGGAAACTAGCATTTGACCCACATCTTCCCATTTCTCCCTCCCTTTGGTCAGTGAAGATCTCCATCCTACTCTGTACTTCCAAATGTTGATTATTCGATTTCATATACAATTGTAATTATAAAGTGTTTATCTTTCTTGTCTGGCTTATTTCACTTAGCTTAATGTCCTCCAGGTTGATCCATGTTGCTGTTGTTGTGCAATATGTATTACACACTTCATTTATCCATTTATTTGTCAATGGATATATAAGATTAATTTCCGTAATTTATCTATTATGAATAACATTGCAATAATGATTATAGAAGTACAAGAATCTCTTTTTTTCCCCTAGTTCACTGGGGAGGTCTTTTTTTATTATTATATTATGTTAGTCACCATACAGTACATCCCTAGTTTTTTATGTAAAGTTCCAAGATTCATTACTTGCTTATAACACCCAGTGCACCATGCATGAGGCTGAGTTAAGATGGCAGAGGAGTAGGGGTCCCCTTTTTCAGCTGGTCCCCTGAGCCGAGCTGGATAGGTACGAGATCATTATGAAAATCCATGGAATCAGCCTGAGATGCAGGAAGATACATCTGGATCTCTACAAATGAACATCTCCAGCACTGAGTATTGAGGTAGGAAGTGGGGAGCTGTGAATCAATGCACAGATATCTGAAGAGAAATTGTAGGGGGAGGGAGCCTCCATGCTCAGGTGCCAGGGAGCAGTAGCCACCTGCACTGGGGAGTGGCTGGACTTGCTGACAGGCACCCGTGAGAGAGCAGACTGAGACCATGAGCCTGGGAACACATCTGCATCCAAACTGAAATCCAGCACTCCCGTGCACTCACTGGAACCAGACTGAGACCGGGAGATCAGGAGCATGAGCGGGGGTAGCTGGAGGCCGGGCTGGTGGTGTTAGAAACACAAAGGACAGAGGTGTGCAGGCCCTGGAAGTGAGGGCTGGGATGCTGGCAGCAAGGTTTTTAGCAGCACCAACAGAAATGGAGTTAAAGAGGCCAGAAGAGCTCAGTGGAGAGCGGACTGTGATCTCTCTGTTCTGAGACAGAGGCTAGGATATGGCCACTGCTGCTCTGATTCTCAGAAGAGTCACAGCAAACTGCCTGGGAAAGCCGCCAGAGAACAAACCCTGGAAATACCAGCTCACATTGTGCCCATCCCCATCACCCCTCACAGGGGACAGAGAGACTCTACCCAAGAATCTCTTTGAATACCTGATTTCATTTCATTTTATTTCTTTTGGGTACATACCAAGAAGTGGGATTGTTGGATCATATGGTACTTTTACTTTTAACTTTTTGAAAAACATTTATACTATTTTCCATGATGGCTGTACTACTTTATATTCCCATTAATAGGGCTCAAGTGTTTTGTTTCCTCCACATTCTCTCCAACACTTTATTATTGTTGTTGTTGTTATTTTTATTATTAGCCACTCTAAAATGTGTGAGATCATATGTCATGTTTTGATTTCTCTACTTATGAGGTTCAGGTTCAGAGAGTTGAATTCACTAATCCAAGTTTACATTTCTAGTAGGTGACAGAACTAGAATTAGGTCTAGCATTGGATCCAAAGATTCTGCAGCTTGTTTTTGCAAAAAATAACAAAAACAAAAAAAGCAAAAACAAAAACAAAAACCAAACACAACACACAAAAAACAAAACAAAATAATGTGTCTTCAAACTGAATCTAAACTCAAAGTATGTACTGATAAATCAGATATCTCTCAAAATATATGTCTATGTACTTTCCTATTTATCTAAAAATCCTGATTCACCATTGTGATATATCATGAAGGTATTTATAGAAGCACACAGATATATGCACATACAAACACTATTCATTTTAGATTTCTTTATTCAATAAAATTATTATGCATCACAAGTTCTTTAACCATCTAAACAAATAAAAACACACATTGCTTAAATATTTAATAAGCATATTAATTCCTAAGTCACTAAAGACTCTTAACTCTATACTTTCTGTCCTTTTTAATACAATCTGGGGTGGAAACTTTAGAAGGCATGATATTTTCATGTATGACACATTGAGAAACACTGTAGGGAACTGTGCTTGGCTAGACTCCAGAGGATTCTCCTCTCAGTAATCTGATTCATTCTAGGAAAACCATTTCATAATGCTGTAAACCCTAGGTAACTGAGAACAATGAAAAATAATTATTATCTGTGAACATACAGATACGATTATGAACAAACTTTTCAAAGAACTAAGGTAGACTTTGTGGAGCCAATAGTTTCAAGGAAGTCCAGAAAAAAATTCTGATAGGTCTTTTATAGAACTCTTCCCCTACAGGTGAGTAAAGGAAGTTCCTTTTGGTAAAATGCACTCAAAAGTATGAAAGTGTTTTTGAAAAGAGAGGAAGCAAACCAAATTTATATGAAAACTGGTTAAGATATTTTAAATTTACATTCAGAGCTCTTTAAAATTTAGTCTGATATTCCTTATAAAATTTTAGGCAAAACTTCTTTGGTAAATGCATATTCTTGTTGCAACTATGAAAATAATCAGACCAAATCTAATGTGACCCGAATTATTTAGGGATCTGAAAGATCTTTCTTTGAGATCCGTTAGCTTCAGAAGAATATTCTGCATTGTCAAGTAACTAGAGGACACATTTCCAGATTTGCCATTGGATCACTACATAGTTTTAAGAAGTTTATTTTTCATCACTTGGAATCTAGTTTTCTTCTTTAAAAATAACTATTCATTGTAGATTTCTGGGGGAAAATAAGAAGATGATAATGGTTGGTTCCTAAAAGCTTGACTTGGCAATCTTTTTAAAGAAAACAAACAAATGAACAAAGGAAAAGCTATATATCTACAGCATGACCTGATAGACTACTATAGTTTCAGAAATATTAGGGCTTAATTAAAAGAAAAAAAAATCATTCCCTAAGGATCATTAAATGTATTCAAGTATGGGTCTGTAATTTATGCTTTTACATGACTTGTAATGCATACTTAAAAACTATATGTTCTGATATTGATAATAACTAAATTTACATAGAAAAATAAAATATATGTATCTTAATAAAGTTATAGAAATATAGTATTCTTACAAATTTACACATTTCCATGAAATATTTTGGAGACAGTTGTATGTGTCATCAAGATCGTCAGGGTTTTATCTAAGAGGTAAAAATTGTGTTTCAAAATATTTGTTAAATTTTTTGAGAGCTGCAATGTGTTCTGAATAAATCACAGTGGAACCAAAATAATGAATTAATAAGAGATTATTTTTCTATACTCAATATGTGTCTCTTTTTAGGGAAAACTAAATTAATGTTCCATGGAAAATATTAATGAAACATCTACTGATTTCTTCTTATTGGGGTTATTCCCACCATCAAGAATTGGCCTGTTTTTCATCATTCTCAGTTTTCTCATTTTCCTAATGGCTCTCTTTGGCAACTTATCCATGATCATCCTCATCCTCCTGGACACCCGTCTCCACGCACCCATGTATTTTATACTTAGTCAGCTCTCCCTCATGGACCTGAACTACATCTCCACCATTGTCCCCAAGATGGTTTCTGATTATCTCCTTGGAAACAAGTCTATATCTTTCATCGGGTGTGGAGTTCAGTGCTTCTTCTTCATTGCTTTAGCTGGTGCAGAAGGATTAATATTGGCGTCTATGGCCTATGATCGTT
>NW_023253040.1:155854-156750 GCF_002007445.2 Ailuropoda melanoleuca
ACATTAAAGTATGTAAAGGAATTCACTTTGCATTTAATTGCTGCTAATAGTTATCAGTGTATATGCTTGGAAACAGGAAGTTTTTTTAATGTATTTCGAATACCAATCCTGTTATTGATCAATTAATAAAGCAATATAACTTAATTCTCCCTGGAAAAATTAACATATATATCCATAAATATATATGGATATTTATAATATATATACAGAAAACACTTAACCATAAAGAAACAAATAAATTTAGCACATTTGAAAGTGGATAATTCCTGGATTAATGCCAATCTGTATCTTAGCTGTGGTTCTGTGAGATTTCATTTCCACCTACAGTAGACAGACCCGTTATAGAACTGTGGTGGCTGTTATGTTTTGATGACCTTCAGAAAGGTGTTCTTCTCTGTTCTCCATGCCACCAGTGGTTCCTATCCTAAAAATAGCCATCCTTATTTGTCTGGACAACATCAACTTTGATGCTTAGAGCTTTTCTGATTTAAATGAATTATAAATAGAAAATGCCTGGTAACCCTGAGAGTTCTAAAACCCATGGTTCATAATGTACCACTGGTAAGAGTATGATAGTTACCAATGTGGCTACTTCATTGTAATCCTTTCACATAAAGGAGATTTAGTACAACAGTATTTCTAACAACTTTTAATAAATATACCAATGCTTGGGCTCCCTTGGTTGCTCAGTCAGTTAAGCTTCTGACTCTTGTTTTTGGCTCAGGTGATGTGAAATTGAGCCCCACATTGGGCTCTGAGCCAGCTGTGGAGCCTGCTTAATATTCTCCCTCCTATCTCTCTGCCCCTCTGCACACTCTTCTAAAAAAAATAAAATAAGCGAAATAAAAAAGTGTACAGATGATTATATTCTCATATATAATGCAAAAAAAAAAAAA
>NW_023253040.1:157336-167869 GCF_002007445.2 Ailuropoda melanoleuca
TCCACCTACAGTAGACAGACCCGTTATAGAACTGTCGTGGCTGTTATGTTTTGATGACCTTCAGAAAGGTGTTCTTCTCTGTTCTCCATGCCACCAGTGGTTCCTATCCTAAAAATAGCCATCCTTATTTGTCTGGACAACATCAACTTTGATGCTTAGAGCTTTTCTGATTTAAATGAATTATAAATAGAAAATGCCTGGTAACCCTGAGAGTTCTAAAACCCATGGTTCATAATGTACCACTGGTAAGAGTATGATAGTTACCAATGTGGCTACTTCATTGTAATCCTTTCACATAAAGGAGATTTGGTACAACAGTATTTCTAACAACTTTTAATAAATATACCAGTGCTTGGGCTCCCTTGGTGCCTCAGTCAGTTAAGCTTCTGAATCTTGTTTTTGGCTCAGGTGATGTGAAATTGAACCCCACATTGGGCTCTGAACCAGCTGTGGAGCCTGATTAATATTCTCTCTCCTATCTCTCTGCCCCTCTGCACACTCTTCTAAAAAAATAAAATAAGCAAAATAAAAAAGTGTACAGATGATTATATTCCCATATATAATGCAAAAAAAACCCAGTATAATTTAAAAGAGATGGCAGCTTTTTTATGTAAAATCACATGTTGTTGTCAGTGCTAGGCACCCATAGATTTCCATTTAATCCAGGATGAGGTTCTCACACCTGGTCACCTGTTTTATTGGTACAACACTTCCCTTATTTAAACCTGAGGAAAACAGAGTTTCTGTTTTCATAAATGTAAGTCAAATATATTCAATAACCATGTTATGATAATAATTTTTTAAAGGGGGAAGACAAGGTGATATAAATTCACTCTATTTGGCTTGCAATCCGGAATTCTTTGATTTTGAGTCCTATTAATAGTGATTTTTTAAGGAGCCTGGTGAAACCAGAAATGCAGTTCACTCTTTCTGTGCTGGGAACACGTTGAAGGTTGGACACTGAGACTGAGAGTCTATCATGATGAGCACCAATGCACAGGGCTGGGGTTACAGGCAGTGACTGAAGCCCTCGTCCTTCACCAGAAATGCTGTCTGTGCTCAGGGAAGTACAGGGAGGGGAGTTCTCATCCACCCACTGGGTTCCACTTGAATCTCATCCTTTCAGGGAGCAGGTGTGCCAAGGGGTCCCCTGAGATGTGCTGTTGTCACAGAAACACTACAAAGCTGTAAAGTCTTGAGCATAAACATGTGAAAAGGGGATGAACCTAAGTGCATCACTTCCTTCCATGTGCTTAAATGTCTCCTCTGTGTAGATGCCTCCTACTTCCCTTACATCTCAGTGTGGTTTTGATTTGTATTTCCCTGATGCTGAGTGATGGGGAGCATTTTTTCATGTGCCTATGGGCCATTTGTTTCTACACAGGGAATATCACTCAGACATCAAAAATAACAGCATATTGCCATTTGCAACCATGTGGATAGAACTAGAGGGTATTAAGGAAAGTGAAATTAGTCAGTCAGAGAAAGACACATACCATCTGATTTCACTCATATGTGGAATTTAAGAAATGAATGAACATAGGGGAAGAGAAGGAAAAATAAAATAAGAGGAAATCAGAGAGGGAGACAAAGCATAAGAGACTCTTAAATGTGGGGAACAAACAGAGGGTTGCTGGAGGTTTGGTGGGGGGATGGGGTAACTTGGTGATGGACATTAAGGAAGGTATGTGATGGAATGAGCACTAGGTGTTATATGCAACTGATGAATAACTGAATTCTACCTATGAAACTAATAATACAGTATATGTCAATTAAATTTAATTTAAATAAAATTAAAAACAATGCCATCCTATTGAGTTTTCTCTCAGATTTGAGATATATTGAGGAGCTTGTGATGCAGGTAGCCATTAACAGTGAAGTGTTAGCATGCCAATGGACAATATTGCTCTGCCTTGACAATGAGCTCTCCACCTGTTTTCTAAGAAAGGATACTGGTGGGAAGGTGATCTGGTAAAGACACAATGAAGAAAATTGGAGGAACTACCTTAATTTTCACTTTAAGGAGAAATAAGTGTATTTTGAAGTTCATGGGAAGAATCTGAGGTGAATCCTACCACTTATGTACTTCATTGCGATATCTGTGCGATTTGTAGCTTAAATTACACTTGTAATTCATCTTTCTTTTGTTAAAAATGTCATTTGTAGAATAAATTATTTATTGAGTATTTTCACACCTTTCTAGACAAACCACTAAAAACTTGGGGGTTCAGTGAATTAGGGAGATAAAGCACACAACACAAACGGAACAACATAACATGACAAGGAACTAATAAATAGGATTGGAGACTACCACACTCTACAATAAAGTGCCAGCCAGGTGAAGCAGACAGTGATTGGGGGTGTGGACTAACCAGAAGAGGACACACAGAGAGTTGGGTTGGGATTGAGTCTTGAGGAGTGCGTATTGCAGAGATTGGGAGAAAGAAGAAGAGATGGGGGAGCCTAGGAGGGAGAAGGGGCTTTCATGCCTCTCAGGGAATGATTATGATTCATTTAGGGAGAAGGAAGATTATTGGCAGTGTCCGGATTGAGATGTGCAGCTGTGCATGCTCTCCTACCAGGTCCTACCCTCTCAACCTGGAAAACTTCTGTTCTTAATTCAATGTAATTCCTCCTCTGTGATGTCTTCCCTGATTTTCAACAACCTTTGACTTCCATTTTTCCTGGTTCACATACAACAGCATGTGTAAAAGCAATTATTTTTGTTGCACAAACCTTATATGTTACCAATTCCTATTTATTTATTTATTTTTGAAAATTGAGATATAATTGACATGCCACATTCTATCCCTTTTGGGTGTACAACAGAGTGATGTATGTTTATATTGTGAAATATTCACCACTTAATTCTGATTAACATCTCTCCCCATAGTTACATGTTTCCTTGTGAAAATAATTTTTAAGGCTTTTTTCATAGCAATGTTGAAATATACAAAACAATATGATTAACCATAGTCACCATTAACCTCATAAAACCAGTTTATCCATTTTTCACCACTTAGCTTCCGTCTCGAAGTGACATATGTCTGTTAAAGGCAGAGGCAGGTATTGGTTCTCTTTTCATTCAAAATGGTTTTGCGCTGTGGTCGTAGCTTTTTATCTTTGTTGATAATAACCCTCTGGTCCCTGTCATGGTCCTTGACAAGTGGTTAAGAGCATCTTCAGCAGGTACTGGCTGGGTGAGTTCCTGTGGGAGCAGGCAGCTGGTGAGCACAGGCATGGGGTGATGAAAACCCAGGCAGGAAGATCACTCTGATTGTGAAGGAGGATTTGCAGCTGGAAAGCACTGGGTGACTTACTTTGAAAAAGAGGAGACCTGAGAACCCCTGCTGGAGAGGCTGTGAGTCTGATCAAGGAAGCAGAAGTAGACTAGGATCTCTTACAAGGTTTATTCTAGACTGATAATTAGTCCTCGTTATGCTTGCATAGTTGGGAATTAAGAATCAACAAAGACTATGCTCATTCATTCCATACACATATTTAGTTGTGTCTACTTTGACCAAGGATGTGTTAGGATATCATATGTAAGTGATAGGATGAGGTTCCAGATGCTGATATGCTGGTTCTGCCCATAGGAACCTCACACCCAGGGACACAGATTCAAATTTGGGGCCTGTGTGTATCACAGTAGAGATGCATTGAATTATCATGTATGCTTCATGTCATAACATCTTTGAGTACCTGTCACATGCCAGGTATTGGCACTGGGAGCTCTGTCCTTTTAGTCTAGGAAAATGCCCAGAATGAGTCTGGAACTGGACTGCAAGTGCTGCTGAGTGGGCCCTCAGATGCTGCAGATAGCATGATAATAAGAGTGCTATGCAGACAAGGGAGTGACTGTGCTTCTAAAGGTTACAGGGAGTGAGAATATCTTAGTCAAGCCCATAATTGAGGAGTACTTTTGTTCTGCTCCACGGATGGTACCAATATGCCAACTGTGGAGGGTCACACAGTTCAGGGCTGATTTACCTTCACACAGTTTTAGTCATTGTCAGCAGGATTATGTACTGCTCCCTCCAGACACCTGGTGTTAAAGAGAGAAGAAATGCCAGGTTTCATCAACTGCTTGTAGAGATGACTGATGCCTTCAATGTTCTGTTATTTCCATGTTGTTTATGTGACCCCTGTTGGCTAATGGCTCAAAAGAAGAAAGATAGAGTTCAGTTGTTTGGAAATTGACCTCTATCCTCTTGGTGGATGTTCTCACTGAGTATTTTATCATAAGTGAAGGAAAAAATTCACCAATATATACGTCCATCTTCATAAGCATTAAAAACATCTGCAAGTATTCCTCAGACTAAGTTGTTAAAAATGTCAGTCAACAACAAAAATAAAAAAAAATAGGGACGCCTGGGTGGCACAGTGGTTAAGCGTCTGCCTTCGGCTCAGGGCATGATCCCGGCGTTATGGGATCGAGCCCCACATCAGGCTCTCTTCCGCTATGAGCCTGCTTCTTCCTCTCCCACTTCCCCTGCTTGTGTTCCCTCTCTCGCTGGCTGTCTCTATCTCTGTTGAATAAAGAAATTAAAATAAAATAAAATAAAATAAAATAAATAGATTGTAAATCATTTTGAGAATTTAATACACTTTCCATTTTTAATTATTGTAAGGGTTATACTTCAGAATATACAAAGAACTTATACAACTCTACACCCAAAAACCAAATAATCAATCCCATCAAAAGTTGAGCTGAAGAAATGAACAGATATTTTTGATAGAAGACATCCAGATGGCCAACAGACACATGAAAAGATGCCCAACATCACTCATCATCAGGGAAATGCAGGTCAAACCCAAGAAGAGATACCACCACACACTGGTCAGAATAGCTAAAATAAACAACACGGGGAAAAAAAAGATGTTGGTGAGAATGCGGAGAAAGGAAAATGCTTTTACACTTCTGGTGGGACTGCAAACTAGTGCAGCCACTCTGGAAAACAGTGTGTAGGTACCTCAAAAATTTAATAATAGAACTACCATAAACCCAGTAATCACACTATGGTGTATTTATCCTCAAAATACAAAAACACTAAATGAAAGGGTTTTATGCACCCCTAGGTTTATAACAGCATTACCTGCAATTGCCAAAATATGTAAGCAGCTTATGTGTCCATCAACTGATGAATGGATAAAGAAGATATGCCATATATATACACTATGAATATTATTCAGCCACCAAAAAGAGTGAAATCTTGCCATTTGCAATGCTATGGATGGAGTTAGGGAGTATGATGCTAAGTCAAATAAGTCAGAGAAAGACAACTACCCTATGATTTCACTCATATGTGTAATATGAGATACAAAACAAACAAGCAAAGGAAAAAAAGAGAGAAGGAAAGAAACCAAGAAACAGACTGAACTGGAGAACAAACAGGTGGTTCCCAAAGGGCAGTGGGTGGGGGATGGGAGAAAGAGACTAAATGGATGAAGAGCACACATCATGTGAACACTAAGCAAGGTACAGAATTGTTGAATCACTGTCTGTACCCCTGAACATAATATAACACTGTATATTAACTCTGTTTCAACAATTAAACTGGAAAGAAAGCATTAGGTCTGACATATCAATGCAGGTAAACACCTGTCACAAAGAGAGCCCATTACACAGGTCAATGGCTCTGCTTCCCTTTTGTTTTCAAAGGTTGGACTAAATGTAATTAAAACATTCAGAGGTTTCATGTGGCTGTATTTGCATCTATACAGATAACATCTAGAAACCAGTTAGATTAAAAGCCATTAAGAAAAGTGAGTTCGAAATCAGTTTGAGGTCAAAACCCAGAGCCCATCTGTTCCTGAAACTTGTACTCCAACCCACAAGCAGAAAGTGCCTGGTAGTGTTAGGGATGCTGAGCAAACCCTGGGGTGCTGTCAAGTCTTGCTTCATGGGGAAGGCACCTCAGGTTCTGTGGGGCCCAGCAGGGTACTGGAGCAGGTGACGTGGCCTGGGTTCAAGACAGGAGGGTATCTGGGGTTTGTGAAGCCCCTGTGCTTGTTTTCAGGGCTTATATTACGATCTCTGTGTGGGGTGGGGAACCTGTGCTTGTCTACAGGGCCTGTGTGATGGATCTCTGCCTTGGGGGCATGGAGTTCTTTGTTGCCACGCCTAACATCTTTTCCTGCCAAATGAAATCAGAAATCCAGTGGTTAAAATGTATGTGCAGAGTAAAGATGGTGCTCGAGGATCAGGGGGGCCTAAATTTGTCTGGTCCCTTGAATACAACTAGAAAGCNCTTTTCCTGCCAAATGAAATCAGAAATCCAGTGGTTAAAATGTATGTGCAGAGTAAAGATGGTGCTCGAGGAGCAGGGGGTGGTGCTCGAGGAGCAGGGGGGCCTAAATTTGTCTGGTCCCTTGAATACAACTAGAAAGTTATCAAATCATTATGGACACTTGAGAAGTCAAACAGAGATCAGAGGAAAGAAATGATGCGAGTCTACATAGTGGAGGTGAGGGAGCCTACTTGAGGCGACTACTGCGAAGTATTACAGGCACTGGAGAACAAAATCGGAACTTGTAGAAGGCTGCTACATAGGGATGTTCCCAACTTAATGGTGCACAGGTGGTGAAGCCAGGCGGAACCCCAGATATGACAGCATGGTCTGAAGATCCCTGGGGTCACAAGAAGAACTGGTGGTGTCTTGGTGCCCCAGAGTTCCCAGGCACAGGAGCAGGGAAGCTGGCTGAACCAATGAGTCTAGATAGCTGTTTTTTGCCCTGTATTGCCATAAACCGCAAACCACTGCATGGTGGTCCAATTGCGCTCCTGGGAGGGCCTTTGCAAAAAGCAGAAGGGTGGGGATAGCCCCCTCCCTCCCATGGGAAGGACAGAGTGGGTCTGCACCCTTTGGAGTCAAATTTGGAGTGTTGAAACTCAGTTGTGTGCCTGAGATGAAAAAAGAAACAAACAAGCAAAGGCAGGGGAAACCAGGGAGACTGAATGGTGAATTTATGTTTTATGAGGGCTCACTGAAGACTGGAGCATGAATTTCAGCTCCAGGACTAGAGAGTGGGTGCTGCCATATTCATCCTGCCCTACAAGGCTGAAAGCCTATAGGAAGCAAAACAGTGCCACCTACTGGACGCTTCAGAAGCTTACACCCAGCCCTGCCTCCCTGTGCATTCCAGGAGCTGATCCCCTAGGACAAGTCCTCCTGAGAAACAGCTCCAGACACCTCCCCCAGAAGTCCAGCACAAACAACTGTCTCGCACCAAGGTTACTGATCACTGAGGGCTGCAACGTTTCAGCTCTTGGGGAACAGTTTAGAGCATGCTTTTCATTTTATTATTTTAGTCTTTTATTATTTTTTCAGTTATTCTCATACTTCCAATTCTTTTAAATTATTTTTAATGTTTGTTTAGATATATATAATTTATGTTCGTATAATTTTTTTTCTATTTCTTTCATTGAATTGTTTCATAAGTTTTAATTTTTTTTCTTATTTTGGAATAAAGTTTCTTTTAACTGGCATTCCAGAACACACTAGGATCTAGTTTTTTGTTTTGTTTTATTGTTTGTTTTAGATTTCCCTTTTTTATTGTTGTTTTTCTGTGCTGTCATTGTTGTTGTTTTTGCTATTTTCTGTCTTTCTTTCTTCTAGTCTTTTCTGGATAAAATGAGAAGATGGAGAAATTCACCCAAAGAAAACAAACAAACAGGAAGTTGTACTTACTGGCAAGGATTTAATCAATATGGATATAAGTAGTAGAACCTCTGAACTGAAATTTAATACAATAATTATAAAGATACTAGCTGAGCTTATAACAAGCATGGAAGGCACCAGAGAATCCCTTACTGTGACATTAAAGAACTAAAATCTACTCAGAACAACATTAAAAATGCTATAACTGACACGCAGTCCAAATCGAGGCTATACAAAGTGAATGAATGAGGCAGAAGAACAAATCAATCATATGGAAGATAAAATTATGGAAAATAAGAAGGCTGAAGAGAGTAAGAAAACTGTGATCATGAAGGGAGACTTTGAGAGCTCTGCAGCTCCATAAAGTGAAATTATATCCGTATTAGAGGGGTCCCAGGAGAGGAGGACCAGGAAAAAAGGGGCAGAAGGTTTATTTGAACAAATTATAATGGAGAGCTTCCCTAATCTGGGGAAGGAGATGGGCATTAAAGTCCAGAAGGCACAGTGAACAACTCTCAGAATCAATAAAAATAAGTCAACACCTCAACATATAATACTGAAACTTTCAGATTTCAAAGATAAAAAGAAAATTCTGAAAGCATTTTGGGACAAGAGGTCCTTCAACTCAAAGGGTAGAGACATGAGGCTGGCAACAGACCTGTCCACCAGATCAGTATGGACTGGAATGAGATATATTCAATGTCCTAAATGGCAATATATATATATCCAAGATTAGCATAACCAGCAAGGCTGTCATTCAGAATAGAAATAGAGATAAAGAGCTTCCAGGACAAAAAATAAAATAATAAAATAAAATAAAATAAAATAAATTTAAATTAAAAAAAGAAAGAATTTGTTTTTCTTTTTCAACATTTCCTTGGCGATTCAGGTTCTTTTCTGGTTCCACATGAATTTTAGGATTGTTTGTTCCATCCCTTTGAAAAATGCCATTGGTATTTTGATCCGGATGGCATTAAAAGTGTAGATTGCTCTGGGTAGCATAGACATTTTAACTATGTTTATTCTCCCGATCCATGAGCATGGAATGTTTTTCCATCTTTTGGTGTCTTCTTCAATGTGTTTCATCAGTGTTCTGTAGTTTCTAGGGTATAACTCTTTTACCTCTAAGGTTAAGCTTATTCTGGGATAGCTTATGGTATTTGTTGGTATTGTAAATGGAATCAATTCCCTAATACCCAAAAGACTCAATTCCCTAATTTCTCTTTCTTCAGTCTCATTGTTGGTGTATAGAAATGCAACTGATTTCTGAGTATTGATTTTATATCCTGCCACATTACAGAATTGTTCTATGAGTTGTAGTAATTTCTGGGTGGTGTCTTTTGGGTTTCTCATATAAAGTATCATGTCATCTGTGAAGAGAGAGAGTTTGACTTCTTCTTTGCCAATTTGAATACCTTTTATTCTTTTTTGTTGTCTGATTGCTGTTGTTAGGACTTCCAGTATTTTGTTGAGCAATAATGGTGAGAGTGGGCATCCTTGTCATGTTCCTGATCTTAAGGGAAAGGCTTTCAGCTTTTCCCCATTGAGAATGATATTTGCTGTAGGCTTTTCATAGATGCTTTTTAAGAAATTGAGGAATATACCCTCTATCCCTACACTCTGAAGGCTTTTAATAAGGAAAGGATGCTGTATGTTGTCAAATGCTTTTTCTGCATCAATTGAAAAGATCATATGGTTGTTGTCTCTTCTATTATTAATGTGATCTCTCACACTGACCAATTTGCGAATGTTGAACCACCCTTGCAACCCAGGGATGAATCCTACTTGGTGGTGATGGATAATCCTTTTAATGTACTGTTGGATCCTATTAGCTAGGATCTTGTTGAGAAATTTGGCATCCATATTCATCAGGGATATCAGTCTGTAATTCTCCTTTTGGACGGAGTTTTTGCCTGGTTTTGGGATCAAGCTAATACTGGCCTCATAAAAATGAGTTTGGTAGTTTTCCTTCCATTTCTATTTCTTGAAACAGCTTCAGGAGAATAGGGATTATTTCTTCTTTGAATGTTTGGTAGAATTCCTCAGGTAATCCATCAGGCCCTGGACTCTTGTTTTTTGGGAGATTTTTGATCGCTAATTCAATCTCTTCATGATTAATCAGTCTGTTTAGATAATCAATTTCTTCCTGTTTCAGTCTTAGTAGTTTATAGGTTTCCAGGAAGGCATCCATTTCTTCCAGGTTGTTTAATTTATTAGCATACAGGTGATGATAAGAGTTTCTAATGATTGTTTCTATTTCCTTGGTGTATGTCGTGATCTCTCCCCTTTCATTCATAATTTTATTAATTTGGGTCCTTTCTCTAATCATTTGAATAAGTCTGGCCAGTGGCTTCTCAATCTTATTAATTCTTCCAAAGAACCATATTCTAGTTTTGTTGATCTGCTCTACTGTGCTCCTGGTTTCTAATTCATTGATATCTGCTCTAATCTTAATCAGTTGTCTTTTCATGCATGAGTTAGGCCTGTTCTTCCATTCCATCTCCAGCATCTTAAGGTGAAAATAAAATGAATGCATTTTAGATTGTCCCATTCTTTTGAGTGATGCCTGGATGGCTATGTATTTTCCCCTCATGACTGCCCTTGCAGTGTCCCATAGATTTTGGACCAATGTGTTTCCATTCTCTTTGGTTTCCATTAATTGCTTAAGTTCTTTAATTCCCTGGTTTACCCAATCCTTCTTAGGCTGGATGGTTCTAGTTTCCAAGTGTTTGAGTTTCTTTGAAATTTTTCCTTGTGATTGAGTTCCAATTTCAAAACATTGTGATCTAAGAATATGGAGAAAGTAATCTCAGTTGAGACCTGTTTTGTGACCCGGTATATGGTCTATTCTAGAGAAAGTTCTATGTGCACT
>NW_023253040.1:167969-209715 GCF_002007445.2 Ailuropoda melanoleuca
GAAACAGTCATCAAAACAAAGAGGCAACCCAGGGAGTGGGAGAAGATATTTGCAAATGAAACTACAGATAAAATACTGGTATCTAAGACCTATAAAGAACTTCTCAAACTCAATACCCAAGAAACAAATAATCTAATAAAAATGCGCAGAATATATGGACAGACACTTTTCCAATGAATGCATACAAATGGGTAAAAGACACATGAAAAAATGTTCAAAATCATTAGTAATTGGGGAAATTCAAATCAAAAGCACCTTGAGATACCACCTTATGCCAGTTAGAATGGCATAAATGGACAAGGTAAGAAAAAACAAATGTTGGAGTGGATTGGTGAAAGGGGAACCCACTTCCACATTTCATAGGAATGCAAGTTGGTACAGCCACTTTGGAAAAGAGTGTGGCAGTCCCCCCAAAAGTTAAAAATAGAGCTACCCTATGATCCAGCAATTGAACTGTGTATTTAANATAGAGCTACCCTATGATCCAGCAATTGAACTGTGTATTTAACCCAAAGATACAGATAGTGAAGAGAAGGGCCATATGCACCCCAGTGTTCATAGCAGCATTGTCCACAATAGCTAAACTGTGGAATGAGCCAAGATGCCCTTCAATAGATGATTGGATAAAGAAGATGTGGTCCATATTTACAGTGGAATATTACTCAGTCATCAGAAAGAACGATTACCTAACAGTTGCAGCAATATGGACGGGACTGGAGGAGAATATGGTAAGTGAAATTAGTCAAGCAGAGAAAGACAATTATCATATGGTTTCACTCATTTGTGGAACATAAGGAATAGCAGGGAGATTGGTAGAAGGATGGGAAGAATGAAGGGGGGGCTTAACAGAAGGGGAAATCAACCACAAGAGACTATGGACTCTGGGAAACAAACTGAGGATGTCAGAGGGAAGGGGGGTGAGGATTGGGATAGACCAGTGATGGGTATTAAGGAGGGCACATATTGCATGGTGAACTGGGTGTTATATGCAAATAATGAATCATTGAACATTGCATCAAAAACTGGGGATGTACTGTTTGGTGACTAATATAACATAATAAATATTATTAAAAATAAATAAATAAAACTAATGATGTACTGTATGGTGACTAACATAGTGAAAAAATTAGAAAAAAAAAGAATTTGTGAACATTAAACCAATGTGATAGGTGTATGATAGGGGATCCTTTGAGTGTAGAGAGTTGTCAAAAGTCACAAATCAAGAGGGAACAGAGATAATCTACAGAAATAACGAGTTTACAGGTAATCCAATAGCATTAACTTCATATCTTTCAGTAACTTACTCTGAAAATAATGGAAGAAATGCTCCAGTCAAAAGACGTAAGGTATCTGAATGAATTAAAAGCAAGACCCTCAATATGCTGTGAGAAGAGACTCATGTTAAAATTGAGGACAATTCCACATTGAACATGAAGGGTGGAGAACCATTTATCATGCTAGTGGACATCAAATGAAACTGGAATAGCCATCCTGATAGAACACATACCAGATTGTAAACCAAAGAGTGCAATAAGAGATAAAGAAGGACACTGTATCATAATAAAGCATTCTATGCAACAAGAATATCTAACAATTGTAAATATTGATGTCTGTAACTTGGTAGCAGGCAAATATATAAACCAGTTAATAAGAGAATTAAAGAAACACTTTGATAATAATACAGTAATAGTAAGGGACATTAATACCCCTCTCACAGCAAGGGATAGATCATCTAAGCAGATCACCAAGGAAAGAAGTGCTTTGAATGAAACAACGGACCATATGGACTTAACAGATACACTCAGAGCATTTCATCTTAAAGCAACAGAGTACCCATCCTTCTTGAGTGCACATGGAACATTCCCCAGAATCGATCACATACTGGGTCACAAATCAGGTCTCAACTGGTACAAAAAGATTGATATCACACCATACAAATTTTCAGAACACAATTCTTAAGAACTTGAAGTAAACCACAATGAAACATTTAGAAGGACCACAAATAGATGGAGGTTAAAGTTTATCCTACTAATGAATGAATGGGTCAAGCAGGAATATAAGGAATATTAAAAGTACTTGGTAGCAAACAAAAAGGAAAACACATCAGTCCAAAAGCTTTGGGCTGCAGCAAAAGCAGTGCTAAGAGGAAAGTACAAAGCAGTACAGGCTTTCCTCAAGAAACAAGAAAAGTCTGAAATTCACAACGTAGCCTAAAGGAACTGGAAAAACAACAACAAAGAAGCCAAAATCCAGTAGGAGAAGAGAATAAGAAAGATTAGTGCAGAATCAATGATGTAGAAAAACAGAAACAAAACAATAAAACAGTAGGACTTAACAATGAAACCAAGAGCTGGTACTCTGACAGAATTAATAAGATTAAAAACCCCTGGTCAGACTTAGCAAAATAAAAGAGAACGGACACAAAATCATGAATCATGAGACACTATAGACTCTAACAAACTGAGGGCTTTAGAGGGGTGGGGGGTGAGGGATTGGGATAGGCCAGTATGGGTATTAAGGAGGGCACATATTGCATAGAGCACTGGGTGTTATACACAAATAATGAATCATGGAATTTTACATCAAAAACTAAGGATGTACTGTATGGTGACTAACATAGCATAATAAAAAATATTATAAAAAAAGAAGGTTAAAAAAATTTAAAAAAGAAAAAAGAAAGAAAGAGGAAAGTTCACAACTCACACCACTGAAATAAAATTATAAGAGAATATTATATGAAATTATATGCCAACAAACTGGGCAATCTGGAAGAAATGGACAAATTCCTAGAACCATAGAAACCACCAAAACTGAATCAGGAAGAAATAGAAAAGCTGAACAGACCCATAACCAGCAAGGGAATTGAATTGATAATCAAAGATCTCTCAACAAACATGAGACCAGGGCTGGATGGCTTCCCAGGGGAATTCTAATAAACATTTAAAGATGAATTAATACTTGTTCTTCTGAAAGTGTTCCAAAAAATAGAAACGGATGGAAAATTTCCAAACTCATTCTGAGTCCAGTATTACCTTGATCCCAAAACCAGACAAAGACCCTACCAAAAAAGAGAATGATAGATCAATATCCCTGATGAATATAGTTGCAAAAATCTCACCAAGTTAGTAGCCATTAGGGTGCACCAGTACATTGGGATTACTCACCAAGACAAAGTGGGATTAATTCCTGGCTACAGGAGTGGTTCAATATCCACAAGTCCATCACCATACATGACATTAATATAAGAAAGGACAAGAACCATATGTTCCTCTCAATAGCTGCCAAAAAAGTATATGACAAAATAGAGTATCTTTTCTTGGAAAGATCCCTCCACCATATAGGGATAGAGGGAACATACCTCAATATCCTGAAAACCATATATGAAAGGCCAAGAGTAAATGTTATCCTTAATGGGGAAAAGATTAGAGCTTTTCCTGTAAGGTCAGGAAGATGACAGGGATGTCCACTCTCACCACTGTTGTTGGACATTGTATGGGGAGTCTTAGCCTCAGCAGACAAAAAAAAAAAAAAAAAGAAGAAATAAAAGGCATCTTAAACAGCAAAGATGAAAATAAGCTTTCACTCTTTGCAGAAGACAAGATACAGTGTGTAGAAAACCCAGAAGACTCCACTAAAAATTGCTAGAGCTGATACATGAATCCAGCAAAGTCACAGGTTATAAAATCAATATACGAAAGTCAGCTGCATTTCAATACACTAACAATGAAGCAGCAGAAGGAGATATCAAGGAATCAATCCCATTTATAATTAACCCAAAAAGTAGAAGATACTGAGACATACACCTAACCAAAGAGTTCAAGGGATGTACTCTGAAAACTATAGAAGACATATTAAAGAAATTGAGGAAGACACAAAGAGATGGAAAACTATTCCATGCTCATGGATTGGAAAAAGAAATGTTAAATGTTTGTTAAAATGTCTATATTACTGAGGCACCTGGGTGGCACAATCATTAAGCGTCTACCTTTGGCTCAGGGTGTGATCCTGGCGTTCTGGGATCGAGCCCCACATCAGGCTGTTCTGCTGGGAGCCTGCTTCTTCCTCTCCCAGTCCCCCTGCTTGTGTTCCCTCTCTCACTGTCTCTGTCAAATAAATAAATAAAATCTTTAAAAATAAATAAATAAATAAAATGTCTATATTACCCAAAGCATTCTAGACAGTCAATGCAATCCCTATCGAAATACCATCAGCAGGTATCACAGAGCTGGAAACAACAATCATAAACTTGTATAGAACAAGAAAAGACCCCAAATAACCAGGGTAATGTTGAAAGAGAAAAACAAAACTGGAACCATCACAATTCCAGACTTGAAGCTGTATTACAAAGTTATAATCATCAAGACAGTACAGTACTCACAGGAAAGCAGACACATCGATCTGTGAAACAGAATAGAGAACCCAAAAATGTACACTGAATTTGATGCTCAACTAATGTTCAACAAAGCAGGAAATAATACTTAATGGAAAAGAGATGGTCTCTTCAATAAGAGGTGTTGGAAAAACTGGACAGCCACGTTCAGAAATGAAACGGGACTGTTCTCATACACGATATATAGAGATAAGCTGAAAATGGATAAAAGACCTAAATGTGAGACAGGAATCCATCAAAATCCTAGAGAAGAACACAGGGAACAACCACTTTGAGCTCATCCACAGCAACTTCTTGCTAAACATGTCACCAAAAGCGAGGGAAAGAGAACCAAAAATGAACTACTGTGATTTCATCAGGATAAAAAAAAAAAAAACTTTGGCACAGCCAAGGAAACAGTCAACATAACTAAAAGGCAACCTATGGAATGGATGAAGATATTTGCAAATGACTTATCAGACAAAGTATCCAAATTCTATAAAGAGCTTATCAAACTTAACACCCCAAAAACCACATAATCCAGTCAAGAAATGGGCAGAAGACATGAACAGATCTTTTCCAGGGAAGTGATACAAATGGCTAACAGACACATGAAAAAATGTTCCACATCAATTATCATGAGGGAAATCCAAATCAAAACGACAGTGAGACACCACCTCAAACCCACCAGAGTGGCTAAAACTAACAAGTCAGGAAACAACAGACGTCAGTTTTGATGCAGAGAAAGGGAAACCCTCTTATCCTATTGGTGGGAATGAACACTGGTGCAGCCACTCTGGAATACAGTATAGAGATTCCTCAAAAAGTCAAAAATAGAACTACCTAACAACCTGCCGTTGTGCTACTAGATATGTATCCAAAGTACACAAATCTAATTATTTGACTGGACACCTACACCCCATTGTTTATAGGAGCAATGTCCACAGTTGCCAAAATATGCAGGTGTTGATTGAGAGATGATTGATAAGACGTAGTGAAGAGAAGGGCCATATGCACCCCAACGTTCATAGCAGCATTATCCACAATAGCTAAATCATGGAAGGAACCGAGATGCCCTTCAACAGATGACTGGATTAAGAAGCTGTGGTCCATATATACAATGGAATAATACTCAGCTATCAGGAAGAACGAGTTCTCAACATTTGCTGTAACATGGATGGCACTGGAGGAGATAATGCTATGTGAAATAAGTCAAGCAGAGAAAGACAATTATCATATTATTTCTCTCATCTATGGAACATAAGAACTAGGAAGATCAGTAGGGGAAGAAAGGGATAAAGAAAGGGGGGGTAATCAGAAGAGGGAGTGAAGCATGGGAGACTATGGACTGTGGAATCATTAAATGCTACCCCTGACCGTAATAATACATTATGCATTAACTAACTTGAATTTACATTAAAAAATAATAAAAAAAGAAAAGGAATGAAGTAGGAGGAATCAGTATATTCCATGTGATTATGTGGTGTTGGTGGAAGAAATGATCAATAGAGGAGAAGAAAGGATCCAGAACTAGACCTATGCCACTATGACTCACTGATTTTTTACAAAGGTGAATAATACACTTAGTGAGAAGGATACTCTTTTCAAAAAAATGTGTCAGAGCCATCGGATTTCCATTGGCATAGAAAACAAACAAAAATGCCTACATCTAAACTTCACCCCTTATACAAATGTGAACACAATTTATGACAGCTTTGATTTAAAGTAAATCCTAAAATTATAAAACTTTTACAAATAAAGCACAGAAGATCTTCAGGGCCTAGGGATTGGTGGGTTCTTCACCATAAAACCAAAAGCACACTGCACAAAAGAAAACACTTGATAAACAGGACTTTACTGAAATGTAAGCTTTTACTCTACTAAGAAATTTGCTTCCATTAGGAACACGAAGTACAAGCTATAGGCTGGGAAAACCTATTTGCAAACCATATATCTGACAAAGAACTTCTACCTAGAATAAGGAAAGAACTCTCAACACTCAACAGGAAAAAAAAAAAAAACTATCCAAGCGATATGGATAAAAAACATGGACAGACATTACATGAAAAAGAATGTGTAAATAGCAAATAAGCACAAGAGAAAAATGTTCAAAATCACTAGCCGTGAGGGAAATGCAAATGAAAACCTGAGCGTTATCACTACTACCCACCTGTAAGGAAAGCTGGTTAATATAACACATGGTAAAAACATCAAATGTGGGAAAGAATCAACTCTCCTACATTGCTGGTGGGAATGTAAATAGAACAGGCACTCAGGTAAGACAGTTTGATAGGTTCTACAGAAGAGGAATATAAAGCCTGCAAGCTAGCAAGCAGTCTCCTAGATCTTTATCCCAGAAGATGAAAAATTAAGAATCAGAAATACCTGTGTATCTACATACTCCTCTTTTCTTCCAGGAATGGTACTGATATCAGCAGTTGTGCTTGGGCTGTAGAGATCAGTATGTCTGAAAGTATTGATGGTGTCAGGCTGGTTGTGCTCAGTTTCAGCTCTGCATGCTTCACCGACAATTTTCCAGAGCAGATCATTTGAGGAATAGCAGGAAGAGTCGCAGCTGAAGTGACATCTGCCTCCTCAGTGCAGCCTGGGCTGTTGCTGTGCTTTTATAACAGCCCTGGGCCATCACAGTGCCTTCTTGTGATGTCACCACCATGACCTGGCCAATCTCCAGGACTTTCACAGGGTGGCCCCGTTCAGGTGGCCAATCACCATGCAGTTTGGCTGGCCAATGACCAATGGCTTACTCAGTGACCCTTCTCATATCATTGTCTGGAAACCATCTAAAAAAAAGGATAAATTTCCTTCAAGATGAAAAAATAATATTTAGGATGTATTTGTGGTGAAGTTCATGGTGAGATTGAAAGAATCAACCAGTACAAAGCTAAATGTGTCACTCAGAGTCACCATTCCCTAAAACACTGACACTGATATTAATGAAGCCATGGACGTTAGACCCCATGAAAGGTCACACTTGTGGGGTAGTCAGACTTGTTACAAGAGTAAATGCTACTCTCATGTCATCCATCACAGCTTAAATATAAGTGTAGAAAAATTGTAGGCATTATGTTTGGTACATCTTCCCACAATAAAACTAACCTTGGGAAGGATGAAGCTGTGTCATAACCTGTTTCCAAATCAACATTCAGCCTCAAAGAAGGGGGGCAACAAAATCCAGCCTGTCCCCAGGTTCACAATCTTCATGCCCAGATCCAATCAGAAAGTTCTGGGGGGAGGAGTTAAGATGGTTTCCTCCCTTGAATACAACTACATACTTACTAATTCATTCTGAACACCAAGTAAATCAGAGATCTGAGACTATAAATACTGCAAAGCGACAGGTAGGAAAGCGACCACCATTTAGAAGGTAGGAGGTGTGGAGACTGAATCTGGTGTGACATGGCTGAGGATAGAGTGGAGGAGAGGGAGTCGGCTTCAGGAGCCTACCACAAATCATTATTAGCCGTGGGGTACAAAAAAAGATCTTTTAGAAGTCAAGATAAAGATTTGCTACATGTACACAATGGAATAATACCACTAAGAAAAATGGTATTTTGCCTTTTGCACTGATGGTGGATGCAACTAGAGGATATTATGCTAATTGAAATTAGTCAGTCAGAGAAAGACAAATACCATATGATTTCTCCCATATGTGGAATTTCTCCCTATGTGGAAAACCGATGAACATAGGGGAAGGAAAAATAAAATAAGATGAAAACATAGAGTGAGGCAAACCATAAGGGACTCTTAGTTGAAACAAACTGAGGGTAGCTGAAGGGGAGGTGGGTGGGAGCATGGGGTAATTGGGGGATGGGCATTAAGGAGGGCACTTGATGGAAGGAACACTGGGTGTTCTGTGCAACTGATGCATTACTAAATTCTACCCCTGAAACTAATAAAAAAAGGAATGCATTCAGAAATCTTCTGTATTTCTTCCCCATTGGCACACCAGAAGCTCCCATTAATTACTTGTTGAAAGAGTGAGCTGCCAGATGGAGCTGTCTCCTCACAGAGCAGATACACAGGGTCTGGAGCTCAGGGGAGAGAAGAGTAATGAGCAGAGAGGTGATTTCTGAAACCAGGGGATATATGTGCTACCCCATGAGGACCATGAAGAGAAGAAGAGCATGTTTTCCAGGACTGAACACCTCCCAAAGGAGCACACAGGACAAATCTGGCAAAGGAAGCTAAAACAGAGGAACAGCAAAGAAGGTAACAAAGTAAAATTGTCACAAAAGTGAAGAGTGAGGTGTCCCCAAGAGTCCAGAGTTATCTGCTGCCCCTAGACATGCTGGGTGCGGTTAATCCAGATGGATTGCATTTGGGTTTTCCCTCAGTCTCAGACAAACACAATTATGTGTTATATACATTATTTCTGACTCTTTTTTTTTAATTGAAACATAGTTGACACACAATACCATGTTGGCTTCAGTTGAACATTATAGTGATTGCACAAGTTTGTATCTTACATTATGCTGACCACAAGTGTAGCGACCATCCATCACCAGAGACACTATTACAATAGCGTTGACCATATTCCCTATGCTGTGCCTTTCATCCCCGTGCCTGATTGTGGGCCCAGCCTCTTCAAACCTCCCAGGAAATGGCAACCAGCCCACATGTTCCAGTGTTTTCAGGGTTCTCAGGTGAAGAGCAGTTTCCCTACCCACCTGGTTTATGGTTTGTGGTGACCAGAGCTGAAAGTCCCTTCTGGGCTCGCTCACCTTAACAAGGTTACCTGTCTCTCTAATTGGGCACTCTATCTGATCAGGCACCCCTGATCTTTCTGTGTGCCTGGGACCCTGAGACCATAATAACCCACCTCAAATTCCACCCTATTCATCCCCTGTGCCCAGTTCAGAAAGGGATGTCTCTCACTGGAGAAGATTTTTAAGGGTTCTGACTTTGTGCTCTGGTGTTATATCACTTGCCAGTATCCAGCTTATAGAGGCTCCCTCCCCCCCTTCACTTATCTTCCTATATTTCCCCACAGATTCAAGATTTGCCACCTTCTACCTTGCAAAAAGCAGTCATTTTTCTGCTTGTAGATTATATAGTACATCGTTGGTTTTTGACATAATGTTCAATGATTCATCAGCTCAGTATAACACCCAGTGCTCATGACATCACATGCTCTCCTTAATGCCCATCACCCAGTTACCCCATCCCCCAACCAAAATCCCTTTGTGCAATCCTCAGTTTGCTTCCCAGGGACAAGAGTCTCATATGGTTTGCTTCCTTCTTTGGGTTCCAGATATATTTTCTTGCATCACAGGCTGAATTTGTGTGTGTTCAGAATTATTTCATAAAATCCAGCTAGACTCAAGGGACCAGATAAAGTGAGGTCCCCTACTCTGCCACCATCTTGCCTCCCCCTTCTCAGATTGAATTTAAATAGCTTCTCAAGGTCAGAAGCCCAGCCAAATATTTGCCACCAGGCTTTGCCTGCAAGCCCCATAGACTTGGGTTAACTCTTTTCTTCATGAGGCCTCCACAATAGCCTGAGGTTCTTGTACTTGCTCTTCTAGAAGTGGGATTCTTCTTCATTTTTCTTTGTAACTGATCATTAAGTTACCATTTAGTTCTATTGCATGTGAAGTACATGATTTCTAAACCCTTTAGGGACTGTATAATTAGAAAAAAATATTATTATAAACATTCAAGAATATATGATAACAGGTTTAATCATGTGTCTCTTTTGCTTTAAAGAAAATGAAAAAAATCTGTTTCCTGGGATTGTTTGTCACTCAAGTCTCTGTTTGTTCCAAACCATTGTTCCCATCGCCTCTCAGTCTCCTGGGTGGGAGTGCCATAAAAGTCAAACAGACTAGGTGTTACCAGCAGAACTGGTATGAGGTTTTGGCATGAATTTTCTAATTGGAGGGTCAAATGTCCCATGTAGGTAATAGGGATGATGGGGCTAGCTGGATTTCCTTCAGGCAGCACCTCTGGGAGCCTATGTGACACAGACACTATTTTTCTATAGGGCAAGACATAATTTGCAGCATTATCCATGGAACCCCCCTCCTCTCCTACACCACTTTTTTTTTTTTCAATGCTCATTTCATAAGATGAAATGCAGATAAATTATGGGCTTTGAAGTCAAACAGATTCAGATTAGAATTCCAAGTTCACTGTTCTCTTTCTACATTCTGATCTCAAGCCAGGAACTTTGCCCATCTTTCTTTGTGTCTTCAGAGATGACATTTCTGTTATGAGGATTAAATTCAATTACTCAAGAAAACAAATACATTAAACAATGCCCAATACGTAAAAGATACTCATTAAGTGTTTGCTGTTGCTGCTGCTATAGCAAATTGAAGAGTACCCGGAGCTTCATCCCCCACCCATGTCTTTTCTCTGAACTTCAGACTTTTTCTTTGATCTTCCTGGTTTTTGTTTGCCTACGTATCCCACAGAGACTATGAATTCAGCATACACGTCTGAACTTTACATCTTCCTTGGTTGACGACCACATCCAATCAACTGATGCATGTGGTCAGGTTGTATCTCACATCCATTCTTTCTTCTTTTCCCAAACTGCACCATAGCTTGCTGGGGCTACTCCAGTTTTCTTTGGAATATTTTCTATCTTATCAACCTGTTTTCAACACTGCAGCCCAAGTGATCATTCTAGACTTCTAAACTCACCTGATAAGTCAGCTGGGAACCTTGCAAACAAGGTATCAGCTGCTATTTCCAAGGGGCTGGAGCTGCTCCATAAAGTCACCTTATTGCTTCGAGCTGTCTGGTCAGATTTGAGTCTATGCACCTCTGTTAAATATGCCATTCCAGTCAAAGCCTTGTTTACATGACAAATGTTTCCATTTGTGTTTTGTCACAAGGAGAACAGGTTCTTATTGAACTTTTGCAAAAAAAAAAAAAGTTACCAAGAAAACAGGAATGCTCACTATGTTTTGGAATTCTGGACAAAGGAAAAAGAGAAAAAAGAAAAAAAATATTCTCAATCCTTAACTTCTGGCCAAAACTAAGTAGGAAGCAGTTGTGAGCTGTGTGATATACCAGCACATTTTAGATTTGAATATTTATGAATACATTCCTTTTTTTAATGATTTTTATTATATTATGCTAGTCACCATATAGTACATCCCTGGCTTCTGATGTAAAGCTTGATGATTCATTATTTGTGTATAACACCCAGGGCACCATGCCATATGTGCCCTCCTTACTACCCATCACCAGCCTATCCCATCCACCCCCTCCCCTCTGAAGCCCTCAGTTTGTTTCTCAGAGTCCATAGTCTCTCATGCTTCATTCCCCCTTCTGATTATCCCCCCTTTCTTTATCCCTTTCTTCTCCTACTAGTCTACCAGTCTTCCTAGTTCTTATGTTCCATAAATGAGTGAAACCATATAATAATTGTCTTTCTCTGCTTGACTTATTTCACTTAGCATTATCTCCTCCAGTCCCATCCATGTTGCAGCAAATGTTGATAAATCATTCTTTTTGATAGCTGAGTAATATTCCATTGTATATATGAATGGAAGAATTAACATAGTCAAAATGTCCATGTTACCTAGAGCTATCTACACTTTCAATGCCATCCCAATCAAAATACCAATGACATTTTTCAAAGAACTGGAACAAACAGCCCTTAAATCTGTGTGGAACCAGAAAAGGCCCCAAATCGCCAAAGAATTGTAGAAAAGGAAAAACAAAGCTGGGGGCATCACATTGCCAGATTTCAAGCTGTACTACAAGGCTGTGATCACAAAGACAGAATGGTACTGGCACAAAAACAGATACATAGACCAATGGAACAGAATAGAGAACCCAGAAATGGACCCTCCACTCTTTGGGCAACTAGTCTTTGATACAGCAGGAAAGAACATCCAGTGGAAAAAAGACAGTGTCTTCAATAAATAGTGCTGGGAAAATTGGACAGCTACATGCAAAAGAATGAAACTTGACCACTCTCTCACACCATAGTATGTATAGTCTTTCAATAAAACACAAAACATGTTCACTAAGAGACCCAAGTTTCTCTTGAGTTTCTCTGTGATGAGGAAGCCAAAAGTAGGGAAACCTGTGTCCAGTAATTTATTTTATCTTATTTGGAAATCATCTAGATATACAGTAAATTTAACTGAGCTCATCCTTTAACTTCACTAGAAATGAAGATTTCAGTTTCCCAAAAAGATTTGGGGAAAGTAAAAGTTTATCTGTCATTTCTTGTGTGATGTCAGAGTGAAGTGGAAACATTGGGGCTGGAGGGGAGTGGGGTTATGGCCCCTGCTGGGGGGGGCTTGGATCAGAGTGGAGGTTCCAGGAAGCAGCTGGATGGAAATGGTGATGCCCATACTCATTCACTCACAGGGAATGACACACTCTGGAGGCTGAGGAAAGGCTTGCAAGCACTGCTGAGGCAAGCCCAGGGCTGAGAAATGCTGGAACCCACCTTCTGGGTGGGCGGGCTACAGCAGGAAGTGAGGCCCACTCACATAAGTCTCTTCCACTTACGTGTAGGCAGCCTTGCGGACATTCGTCACTTGCCCCTTTTCCTCCAGGTGTAGCCTGGAGACTGATGTTGAGATGCACCTGCAGGAGGAAGTGAGGTGCCAGGTGAGCCCTCTAACACCTGCAGACCTGGAGGTCATTTGGAATTAATGTCCCACCCCTTGCCTGTCCCTCCCTGGTGAGGCCAGGCCCCACCCACAGGCTCCCTCCTTCCCTGCTGTCTCACCTCAGGAGAATGTGGATCTCTGGCCAGGTGAGGATGTAATTTGTTCTTCAATCACACAGGGAAATTAAGGTACTTGTCACATCAGGCATATTTAGTGGAGACCATCTGTGTGTCATCAGGACAGATTCTGGGAATGCAGCATCGCAGGCCTGCCTGGGGGCCTTGTGACCTTGGTCTGCTGTGTGTCCAGGCGGGGCATTCTTTCCTCGTCACTGATAGTCNCCTGCCTGGGGGCCTTGTGACCTTGGTCTGCTGTGTGTCCAGGCGGGGCATTCTTTCCTTGTCACTGATAGTCTATTTGTGTGAACAACTCAAGCTGTGGCCCAAAAATGTCACAGAAGCTCTCCCTGCCTCCTGGAGAACTCATATTCAGTGTGATCTCAGTGTAGTGTCTTCCTTAAGATGACACCTGGAGGGATCATGGGAACCAGGGAGTGGGGTAGTCAGACATCCTAGGCCCTGTGTCAGAGGGTTGTGCCCTGATCATAAGATGACAGTTCAACAGTTCAGTTGCAACAATGTGTTGTTGCTGCAATGAAGATCATTTGCATGAACAGCATGTTTGTTCTGGAAAAGTAAATGGAATCTGTCTGCACAAAAACACTGTCATTACAGAGAAAAGAAAGAAGGAAAATGTCATTGTCATGAAATCCATCTCATTGTGTCTCAGCAGCAGGCCACCTGCTCCCTCTGACCACTGCACCACCGGGATAACCACAGGTAAAGACTTTGCTTTTCAAGATGTGGAGAGAAAGGGCCTGCATTTGTCATTTAGTAATTTATTCTCCTTGTGCTTATGAATGCTGATGGTACTGGAACTCTAACTGGTTCCTGGCTGTCTCTGTTAGGGGATGGGTAGGTGAAGGAATGATGAGGGCTGATGGGACAACCAGGCTGTAGGTGTGTGAGCCTCTGACTTTAGCACTCAGCACTGCAAGATCCCTTCCTTCCAGAAGCAGGGCTCAACAGGGGCCAGAGGTGGCAGTGGATCCCCCACTATGAGAGCTGGATCCCCAGCCCAGCAAGCTTTTCACACACAGCTGGTAACAGCCACCTTATCTTAGGCTTACTGAAGCTTAAAATGTCACAAAATATCCAAGAAGTTTCCTAAATGATCCCATGGTTGAAGAAGCATGGGATCAGAGATGGTGATAAGAAGGTAAAATATAGCTTATGTAAAACAGGCACTAGAGTGGCTAAAATAGCTACCTTTCATTACAAAAGGTTAGAAGCCAATTAACCTGCCATTCCACCCACCTAATCCCTATCTCTTTTTCAGACTACTGGATTGCGTAGAAGGAACCCGTAAGCCTGGGATGTGGGGAGCTGCCAGCTGCTGGGCTGTCCTGTCTAAGGACCGAGACTTCTCCAGCCTCACCCTGTGTCTGCAGTGTCCTCACAGTCATCTTGGCTGGCAGAGCTGCTTCCCCAATGGCCTCCAAGCCCACCTGCAAAACAAGCCCAAGGCTGTGTCCTGCATGTTGTGCATGGTCACCATCTGATCCTGAGGGGCTCTGGGCACAAGTTACTCCTGCATACTCCAAGGCCAGCCAGCAAGCAACCTGCATGCAACCTTCCTGGCAGGCTCCTCCTCCCCTGAACCAGTGTCCCTATGAGCCGGTTACTCAGAGTCCTCCTCTGCAAAAGTCCACAGTGAACTAGAATGCAGAAGCTGGGTGTTGGGTGAAGAACACACATAAATGAATCAAGGACATAGTGTCCACCTAATCCCCACCAGCTCTTCTGCTCTGCGGAGCACAGGACGCAAGGTGGGTTAGGGCAGCGCAAGCTTCATGTCTTGTGAAGCATTCAAGTTCTGAAAAGTGTCCAACTTGTGTGGTCATGGGTCTCTCAGTGCTGTGGCTTTAGTCCCCACCCCCTACCATAGTCCTTCTGTCCTGAGATTCCATCTGTTCCAGTTGTCATCTGCATTTGGTTTCAGTGCATGGTTTACTCAGCAACATACAGGCCCCCTCTGGGTCCAGGGTACTGCTCTAGACTTCTCAGGAGGGCAATACTCTAAGGCACCCACACTTAGTAAAGATTTTGGGATCCATGTGGATCTCTTGGATGAATAGCTACTGTTCAAATATTACTTCATATTGCCTAGAACTAGATAGAGTTGGATTGCTTCTTTTCACGTGTCTTGCCCTAAAGAATAACACACTTATTAGTGCAAAATACGTACTGGATACTGACTAGATTAAGGGTTTCAGTCCCTGGGCTCATGGAGGTAACATTCTGGGAGAAAGGACACGGTGAAGGGAAGCAATGTCAATGACTTCTGGGACCAGTGTGTTAGCTCGGGTCATGGAAGGAGGGGACTGGGTGATGGACTAGTTTGTGGAAGGAACATTCTCTGATGGGAATCCTAAGTGGCCAAGGCACATGGAGATGGGGAGAAGCACTCCCAGGGGGATAGCTAGTGAAAGGGGTGACATGCAGGCCTGAGGAGCTCTAGAGGGTGAGGTAGAATAAGGAGCGTTTGTCCTGGCTTCCATAGGAGCTCTGAACACGGCCAGGGTGAGATATAGGGGATTGCTTACTTTCACTCAGGCCCCCACTGGGAGAACATCTGCCTGGGCAGAGAGGAGCAAAGATAGGGAGATGGGTGTGTCCTGGAAGAGAGTCCAGAAGGACACTTTACTTTGTGGCATGAACGAGGAGGAGAGTGGGGTCATTCTCTGAATGGTAATTGGAGAGATAATCTCTGGATTTTTATTGCATTGTATCAGTATGATTTCTTCATTTTCACCATGAAAAGCAGAGGGCTACAGAGGCTTCTACAAGTTGCTGCACAGCCATGCTTCCTTGAGGCTCATTTTACTTTGTGATATTCTGAGAACACTGTTACAGGCACATCTACCTAGGGCATGGCTGCAGCTGCACCTGGATCCCCCCTCCAGCTCACCACCCTGCAGCTGGGTCCTCCCACTGCTTCCACATTGAGGGGCACGGCATGAACAAGGTGAAACTGTCTTCAGTTTTCCCATGTGGAATTGAAATGCCTGACTTTGAGAATGTGGTTTAAGGACATCACTTCCATTTCATGAAACCCAGTTCTTGAAGGAAAGGGTCAGGTTTAATTTTGGCAACAGACTTTCCCAAAGAGATGTGTTCTTTCACCTGAATGAAAGGACTCCCCCATCTGTGGGGCCAGACTTGATGGACTGTAGAGAGAGGTGTTGAAACAGATTGGTTTCAAATGCCTGATTCAAGGGCAACTGGGTGGTGCAGTCATTAAGAGTCTGCCTTCGGATCAGGGCATGATCCCAGCATTTTGGGATTGAGCCACACATCAGGATTCTCTGCTAGGAACCTGCTTCTTCCTCTCCCATTCCCCCTACTTGTGTTCCCTCTCTCACTGGCTGTCTCTCTCTCTGTCAAATAAATAAATAAAATCTTTACCAAAAAAAAGAGAGAAAGAGAAAAGAAATGCCTGATTCATACTTTGGGGGATACAAATATATTCTCTTCATCCTGTCCTATTGGGGTGATCTGAAAAGTCAACTTACTCCAACAGTTCTGTGTGATGTGGGTTCTCCAGATTGGTTTTATCTAAACAGAGCAAGGGGTTACCAGTTAGAAATCAAGACCCTGGGCATCTACAGATGACTGGATTAAGAAGATGTGGTCCATATATACAATGGAATATTACTCAACCATCAGAAAGAATGATTTCACAACATTTGCAGCAACATGGATGGGAGTTGAGGAGATTATGCTAAGTGAAATAAGTCACAGAGAGAAAGACAGTTATCATATGGTTTCACTCATTTATTGAACATAAGAAATAGCAGGAAGATTGGTAGGATAACAAAGAGAAGAATGAAGGGGGTAAACAGAAGGGGAAAGAACCACGAGAGACTATGGACTCTGGGAAACAAACTGAGCGTTTCAGAGGGGAGGGGGGATTGGGATATGCCAGTGATGGGTATTAAGGAGGGTACATATTGCATGAGCACCGGGTGTTATACGCAAGTAATGAATCGTGGAACACTACATCAAAAACTAGCGATGTACTGTATGGTGATGAAAATAACCTAATAAAAAATAAAAAACAAACAAACAATGGGTTTAATGTGCAATNACCGGGTGTTATACGCAAGTAATGAATCATGGAACACTACATCAAAAACTAGCGATGTACTGTATGGTGATGAAAATAACCTAATAAAAAATAAAAACAAACAAACAATGGGTTTAATGTGCAATTCATCAATTATAAAATTCTATCCCTCAAAATAATAATACACTGTGTTAATTAACTTAAATTCTAATTTCAAAAAAAATAAAAAAAGAAAAGTAATGAAATTGGAGGAATTGATATGTTCCATCTGAAGATGTGTTTGTTGTTGGTGGTGGAAGTGATAAATAGAAGAGGAGAAAGGATCTGGGAGTAGACCTCTGCCAGTATGACTCACTGATTTTTCACAAAGGTGAATAATCCACTTAATGAGGATAGTCTTCTCAAAAAATTGTAAGAGCCATTGTGCATCCATTGGCATAGACCAAACAAAATGTCCTACACCTAAACTTTACCCCTTATACAAATGTGAACTCAAATTTCTTAAGATCAATTCAAAGTAAAATATAAAAGTATTCAGGAGGGCACATGTTGTGATGATCACTGGGTGTTATATGCAGCTAATGAATTGTCGAATACTACATCAAAAACTAATGATGTACTATATGCTGGCTAACTGAACTTAAAAAAAATGTATGAAACTTTTACAAAAGAAGCAAAGGAGAAGATCATCAGGACTTAGGGATTCTGGAATCTTAACCATATCACTAAGAGCACACCAAAAACACACACACATACACACACACACACACACAGAAAATAAAACTTGATAAATAGGACTTTACCAAAATTGAAAACTTTGCTCTACTATGAATGTTTTTTTTCTATTAGGAACATGAAAAGACAAGCTACAGAGTAGGTGAACATATTTTCAAACCACATTATCTGACAAAGATCTTCTATCTAGAATATATACAGAACTCTCAAAGTTGAACAGGAAACAAACTATCCAAATAGAAAATGGGCAAAATACATGAACAGGCATTTCACCAAAGAGAATATGCAGATGGCATATAAGCACAAGGGGAAAAAAAATGCTCAACATCTCTAGCCATGAAGGAAATGCAAATGAAAACCTAACTGAGTTATCACTACTACTTGCCATTAGGACAGCTGGTTAATATAAAACAGCAAAAACATCAACTGTTGGAAAGGGCCAGCTCTCCTTCATTGCTGATGGGAATGTAAATGGAACAGCCACTCTGGTAAGTCTGATTGATAGGTTTTACAAAAGCAAAACATGAACCCTACAACCTAGCAATCACTCTCCTGGACCTTTATTCCAAAGAATGAAAAATTTAGTCCCCACGACTGTGTACAAATATTCACTGCGCCCTGGCACCTAAAGTACCCAATGTGAATCCCGTACCTCCCCCAATTCCTCCAGTGCTTTTTTGGACAGAACAGAGCCCACACTCCTGGCCCCTCACACCATTCTCCCTAGTGTCCTGACCCCACACCTCCTCACCCAGAGACAGGCAATGGTCCCATGCCTCTGGACTACCTCATGCTCTTTCTTTGGTCTTGTCATATTTGCTCTTCAAAAGCCTGAATCACACAGGAACATGTAATGGAGAAACACCTGCTGTCATATTCTTTTGTGCTTGATGTATTTCAATTAGCATTATATCCTCCAGTGCCATCCATGTTGCAGCAAATGTTGAGAAATCCTTCCTTTTGATGCCTGAATAATATTCCATTGTATATATGGACCACGACTTCATAATCCAGTCATTTGTTGAAGGCCATCTCAGCTTCTTCCATGATTTAGCTATTGTGGACAGAGCTGCTATGAACATTGGGGTGCATGTGGCCCTTCTCTTCACTACATCTGTATCTTTGGGGTTGATACCCAGTAGTGCAATGGCTGGGTCATATGGTAGCTCAATTTTTAACATTTTAAGGGGACTACACAATGTTTTCCAGAGTGGTTGTACCAACTTTTAATTCCCACCAAAAATGTAAGAGGGATCCCCTTTTTCCACACACTCTCCAACAAATGTTGTTTATTGCCTTGTCAATTTTTGCCATTCTAACTAGCATAAGGTGGTACCTTAGTGTGGTTTTGGTTTGAATTTCCCTGATGGCTGATGATTTTGAACATTTTTTTCATGTGTCTCNGAACATTTTTTCATGTGTCTGTTAGCCATTTGTATGTCTTCATTGGAAAAGTGTCTGTTCATATCTTCTGCCCATTTTATGATTTGTTTATTTGTTTCTCGTGTATTGAGTTTGAGAAGTTCTTTGTAGATCTTGGATACCAGTCTTTTATCTGTAGCATCATTTGCAAATATATTCTCCCATTCCATGGGCTGCCTCTTAGCTTTTTTGAATGTTTCCTTGGCTGCTCAGAAGCTTTTTATCTTGATGACGTCCCAGAAGTTCAGTTTTTCTTTTGTTTCTCTTGCCTTTGGATATGTATCATGAAAAAGGTTGCTGTAGCTGATGTCGTAGAGGTTGCTGCCTATGCTCTCCTCTAGGATTTTGAAGGGTTCCTGTCTCACATGGAGGTCTTTCATCCATTTGGAGTTTATCTTTGTGTATGGTGTGAGAGAGTGGTCATGTTTCATTCTTTTGCATGTAGCTGTCCAATTTTCCCAGCACCATTTATTGAAGAGAGTGTCTTTTTTCCACTGGAAGTTTTTTCCTGCTTTATCAAAGATTAGTTGCCCAATTAGCAGAGGGTCCATTTCTGGGTTCTCTATTCTGATCCATTGGTCTATGTGTCTGTTTTTGCGCCAGTACCATGCTGTCTTTGTGATCACAGCTTTGTAGTACATCTTGAAATCCGGCCATGTGATGCCCCCAGCTTTGTTTTTCCGTTTCTACAATTCCTTGTCGATTTGGGGCCTTTTCTGTTTCCATATAAATTTAAGGGCTATTTGTTCCAGTTCTTTGAAAACTGTCAATGATATTTTGATTGGGATAGCATTGAAATTGTAGGTTGCTCTGGGTAGCATGGGTATTTTAACTATGTTAATTCTTCTGATCCATGATCATGGAATATTTTTCCATCTTTTTGTGTCTTCTTCAATGTCTTTCAAGAGTGATTTGTAGTTTCTAGAATATAGATCCTTTACAACTCTGGTTAAGTTAATTCCAAGGTAACTATGGTTTTTGGTGCTATTGTAAATGGGATGGCCTCCCTAATTTCTCTTTCTTCATTCTCATTATTCGTGTATAGAAATGCAAATGATTTCTGAGCATTGATTTTGTATCCCATCACTTTACTGATTTTGCTCTATAACTTCTATTAGTTTGGAAGTGGATTCTTTTGGGTTTTCCATATAGAGCATCATGTCATCTGTGAAGAGAGACAGTTTGACTTCTTCTTTGCTGATTTCAATACCTTTTATCCCTTTTTGTCGTCTGATTGCAGTTGCAAGGACTTCTAGTAGTATGTTGAATAATAATGGCGAGAGTGGGCATCCTGGTCGTTTTCCTGATCTTAAGGGAAAAGCTTCCAGCTTATCCCCATTAAGAATTATATTTGCTGTAGGCCTTTCATAGATGGTTTTTATGAGATTGAGGAATGTACCCTCTATCCCTACACTCTGAAGGGTTTTAATCAGAAAAAGATGTTGTATTTTGTCAAATGCTTATTCTGCATCTATTGAGAGAATCATGATTTTTGACTTTTTCCTTCTGGATAAAATTTATGACACTGACAGTTTTGTGAAGGTTGAACCACCCTGGCATTACAGGGATGACTCCCACTTGGTCATGACGGATAATCCTTTTAAGGTACTGTTGGATTCTATTAGCCAGGATTTTGTTGAGAATTTTGGTCTCCATATTCATTAGGGAAATCAGTCTGTAATTCTCTTCTTTGGTGGGGTCTTTGCTTTGTTTGGGGATCAAGGTAATATTAGCCTCATAGAATGAGTTTGGTAGCATTCCTTCTGTTTCTATTTTTTGAAAAACTTTAGGAGAATAGGTATTATTTCTTCTTTGAATGTTTGGTAGAATTCCCAGGAAAAACGTCTGGGCATGGAGTTTTGTTTATTGGAAGGTTTTTTCTCACTGTTTCAATCTCTTCATAATTAATCGGCCTTTTTAAAAAATCAATTTCTTCCTGTTTCCGTCTTGGTAGTTTATAGGTTTCCAGGAAGGCCTCCATCTCTTCCAGATTGCTTAGTTTATTGGCATAAAGCTGTTGATAAAAGTTTCTAATAAACCTTCCAATTTCATTGGTGTTGGTTGTGACCTCTCCCTTTTCATTCATAATTTTATTATTTAGGTCCTTTCTCTATTCTTTTGGATAAGTCTTGCCAGTGGTCTGTCAATTTTATTTAATCCTACAAAGAACAAGCTTCTAATTCTGTTGATCTGCTCTACTGTACTACTGGTTTCTAATTCATTGATTTCTGCTCTAATCTTGACCAACTGCTTTTTCATGCATGAGTGAGGCCTGTCCTTCTGTTGCTGTTCCAGCTTCTTGAGGTGAGAATGTAAAAACTGCATCATAGATTTTTCTATTCGTTTGAGTGAGGCTTGGATGGCTATGTATTTCCCCCTTAGGACTGCCTTTGCACTATTCCATAGGTTTTGGACCGTTGTGTTTTCATTCTCGTTGATCTCCATAAATTGTTTAAATTGGTTTTTGATTTCCTGGTTTATCGAGTCATTCCTGAGCAGGATGGTTCTTAGTCTCCAAGTGTGTGAGTTTCTTCCAATTTTTTCCTTGTCGTTGAGTTCCAATTTCAGAGTGATGTGGTCTGAGAATATGCAGGGAATAATTTCAGTCTTTTGGTATCAGTTGAGACCTGTTTTGTGACCCAGAACATGGTCTATTCTTGAGAATGTTCCTTGGGTATTAGAATAGAATGAGTATTTTTGGTTCTGGGGTGTAGTGTTCTATATATGTCTATGAGGTCCAACTCATCGAGTATGGCATTCAAAGCTATTGTTTGTTTGTCAATTTTCTGCCTATGTGCTCTGTCTATTTCTGATAGTGGAGTGTTGAGGTTTCCTACTGTTAGTGTATTTTTATCTATATGACTCTTTATTGTGGTCAAGGGTTGGCCTGTGTATCTTGCTGTTCTCCTGTTTGGGGCATATATATTTATAATTGTCATATCCATTTGTTGGATACATCCTTTAAGAATAATATAGTGCCCTTCTTTATCTCTACTTATAGTCTTTAGTTTAAAATCCAATCTGCCTGATATGAGAATTGCTACCTCAGCTTCCTTTTGAGGTCCACTGGCATAAAAGGTGGTATTCTATCCCTTTATTTTCAGTCTGGATATATCGTTAGTTGAAAATAAGTCTGTTTTAGACAGCAAATAGATGGGTCATGTCTTTTTATCCTATCTGCAAACCCGTGGCGCCTTATGGGAGCATTTAGGCCATTTACATTGATACTGATTATTGAGGGATATGATTTTAATGATGTCATGTTGTCAGTAAAGTCTTTGTTTCTATGGATTGTGATTTTCTCTTCCGTATCACTCTTGGTGCCGTTTTACTTTTATAGAACCCCCCTTAATATCTCCTGTAGGTCTGGTTTCGTGGCTATGAAATTGGTCAGTGACTGGCAGTGTTAGAAGGTCTTTATCTCTGCATCAATTATGAATGAGAGCCTTACTGGATAAAGGATCCTTGGCTGCATGTTTTTCTCTGAAAGAGCTTTTTAAATGCCCCCCCCCTTTCTCTCATTCCAGGTCTGTGTAGACAGGTCTGGTGTAATTCTGTTACCTTTGCCTTGGTACGTGAGAAATTTCTTTGCCCTGGCCACTTTCAATACTGTATCCTTGGATCTAATATTTGCAAATAGCACTATGACATGGCGTGGCATTGGTTTGTCGTGGTTGAGCTTGGGAGGGGTCCTTTCTGCCTCTTGGGCAGGAAAGATTGTTTACTTCGCTAGCTTAGGGAAGTTTTTAGCTACAATTTGTTCAAATAGCTCTTCTAGACCTCTGTTTTCCTCCACCCCCTCGGGGATGCCGATGATTCTGAGATTCGAATGTTTCATTGAGTCAGTAATTTCCTGTAACCTACATTCTTGAGATTGGTTTTTTTTTTAGAGCCACGTTTCTATTTTAGCTTTCTCTTCTACTAACCCATCCTCCAATTTGCCGATACATTCTTCTGCCTTATTCAACCAGCCATCAGAGCCTCTAGTTTTGATTCCATTTGATTCATAGAATTTTTAATTTCTGCCAGATTTGCTCTCATTTCAACCCACAGAGATTCTATACTCTCATTAACGTTTTCGTTAATACTTTTTTCAAGTCTACACATCATCTGTTTTAAATTGTTTTTTATTTTAATTTTTTTATTATATTATGTTAGTTACCATGCAGTATATCCCTGGTTTCTGATGTAAAGTTCTATGATTCATAGTTGTGTATAACACACAGTGCACCATGCAATACGTGCCCTCCTTACTACCCATCACCAGTCTACCCCATTCCCCCACCGCCCTACCATCTGAACTCTCAGATTGTTTCTCAGAGTCCATAGTCTCTCATGCTTCATTCCCTCTTCTGATTACCCCCTCTCTTTACCCCTTTCTTCCCCGACCGAACTTCTGAGGCCATATGTTCCATAGATGAGAGAAATCATATGATAATTGTCTTTCTCTGCATGACTTATTTCACTTAGCATTATCTACTCCAGTGCCATCCATGTTGAAGCAAATATTGAGAACTCGTTCTTTCTGATAGATGAGTAATATTCCATTGTATATATGAACCAAAACTTCTTAATCCAGTCATCTCTTGAAGGGCATCTCGGTTCCTTCCACGATATAGCAATTGTGGACAATGCTGCTATGAACATTGGGGTAAAATGGCTATTCTTTTCACTACTTCTGTGTTTTTGGGTTAAACACCCGGTAGTGCAATGGCTGGGTCATAGGGTAGCTCATTTTTTTTAAATTTTTAAGGGACCTCTACACTGTTATCCTGAGTGGCTGTACCAACTTTCATTCCCACCAACAATGTAGGAGGGATCCCCTTTCTCCATACCCTCTCCAGCAATTGTTGTTTCTTGCCTTGTCAATTTTTGCATTCTAACTGGCATAAGGTGGTATCTTTGTGTGATTTTGATTTGAATTTCCCTGATGGCTAACAATTTTGAACATTGTTTCATGTGTCTGTTAGACATTTGTATGTCCTCATTGGAAAAAGTGTCTGTTCATATCTTCTGCTCATTTTATGATTTGTTTATTTGTTTCATACGTATTGAGTTTGAGAAGTTCTTTGTAGATCTTGGATACCATTCTTTTATCTGTAGCATCATTTGCAAATATATTCTCCCATTCCGTGGGCTGCCTCTTAGTTTTTTTGACTGTTTCCTTGACTGCGCAGAAGATTTTTATCTTGATGACGTCCCAGAAGTTCATTTTTTCTTTTGTTTCTCTTGCCTTCGGAGATGTGTCACGAAAATGTTGCTGCCTATGTTCTCCTCTAGGATTTTGATGGATTCCTGTCTCACCTCGAGGTCTTTCATCCATTTGGAGTTTATTTTTGTGTATGGTGTGAGAGAGTGGTCAAGTTTCATTCTTTTGCATGTAGCTGTCCAATTTTCCCAGCACCATTTATTGAAGAGACTATCTTTTTTCCACCGGAAGTTTTTTCCTGCTTTATCAAAGACTATTTGCTCAATGAGCAGAGGGTCCATTTCTGGATANACCATTTATTGAAGAGACTATCTTTTTTCCACCGGAAGTTTTTTCCTGCTTTATCAAAGACTATTTGCTCAAAGAGCAGAGGGTCCATTTCTGGAGTCTGTATTCTGTTCCATTGGTCTATGTGTCTGTTTTTGTGCCAGTACCATGCTGTCCTTGTGATCACAGCTTTGTAACACAGCTCAAAATCAGGCATTGTAATGCTGCCCAGCTTTGTTTTTTCCTTTTTAACAGTTCCTTGGCAATTCAGGGTCTTTTGTGGTTCCAAACAAATTTAAGGACTATTTTTTCCAGTTCTTCGAAAAATGTCATCAATATTTTGATCGAGATAGCACTGAAAGTGTAGATTGCTCTGGGTAACATGGACATTTAACTCTTAATTTTTCTGATCCAAGAGCATGGAATATTTTTCCATCTTTTTGTGCCTTCCTCAATGTCTTTCAAGAGTGATTTATCGTTTCTAGAATATATATCATTTACATCTCTGCATAAGTTAATTGCAAGGGAATGTATGATTTTGGGGGCTATTGTAAATGGAATGGATTCCCTAATTTCTCTTTCTTCAGTCTCATTATTCGTGTATAGAAATGGAATTGATTTCTGGGCATTGATTTTTATCCAGCCACATTACTGAATTGCTCTATAACTTCTAATAGATTGGGAGTGGATTCTTTTGGCTTTTCCATAGAGAATATCATGTCATCTGCGAAGAGAGACATTTTGACTTCTTCTTTGCTGATTTGGAAACCTTTATCCCTTTTTGTTTTCTGATTGTTTTTGCGAGGACTTCTAGTAATATGTTGAATAATAATGGCAGGAGTGGACATCGTTGTCGTGTTCCTGATCTTAAGGGAAAGGCTTCCAACTTTTCCCCATTGAGAATGATATTTGCTGTAGGCTTTTCATAGTTATTTTTTATGTGATTGAAGAATGTAACCGATATCCCTACACTCAGGAGTGGTTGCTGTATTTTATCAAATGCTTTTTCTGCATCAGTAGAGAGGATCATATGGTTCCTGGGTCTTTTCTTGTTGATATGATGTGTCACGTGGATCGATTTGTGAATGTTGAACCACGCTTGCATCCCAGGGATAAATCCCACTTGGTCATGATGGATAATCCTTTTAATGCACAGTAGGATTCCTTTAGCCAGGATCTTGTTGAGGATTTTGGCATCCATATTCATTACGGAAATCTGCCTGTAATTCTCCTTTTTGATGGGGTCTTTGCCTGGTTTGGGGATGAAGGTAATATTGGCCTCACTGAATGAGGTTGGTAGATTTCCTTCTGTTTCTACTTTAAAAAAAAAAAAAACTTTAGGAGAATAGGTATTATTTCTTCTTTGAATGTTTGGTAGAATTCCTCAGGAAAACCATACGGGCCTGGAGTTTTGTTATTTGGAAGTTGTTTATCACTGACTCAATCTCTTCATAATTAATTGGCCTTTTAAAAAAATCAGTTTATTCCTGTTTCAGTCTTTGTAGTTTATAGGTTTCTAGGAAGGTCTCCATCCCTTCCAGATTGCTGAATTTATTGACATAAAGCTGTTGATAATAATAAGTTTCTAATAATCCTTCCAATTTCATTGGTGTGGATATGACCTCTCCCTTTTGATTCATAATTTTATTAATTTGGATCCTTTCTCTATTCTTTTGGATAAGTCTTGCCAGTGGTCTGTCAATTTTATTTTTTCTTTCAATGAACCAGGTTCTAGTTTTGTTGATCTGCTCTACTGTACTCCTGGTTTCTAATTCATTGATTTCTGCTCTAATCTTGATCAACTGCTTTCTCATGCATGAATTAGGCCTGTCCCTCTGTTGCTGTTCCATCTTCTTGAGGTGAGAATATAAAAACTTCACCTTAGATTTTTCTATTCATTTAAGTGAGGCTTGGATGGCTATGTATTTCCCCCTTAGGACTGCCTTCACAGTATCCCATAGATTTTGAACCACTGTGTTTTCATTCTGTTTGGTCACCATAAAATGTTTAAATTGATTTTTCATATCCTGGTTTATCGAATCATTCTTGAGCAGGATGTTTCTTAGTCTCCGAGTGCGTGAGTTTCTTCCAAATTTTTCCTTGTGGTTGAGTTCTAATTTCAGAGAGTTGTGGTCTGAGAATATGCAGGGGATAATTTCAGTCTTTTAGTATTGGTTAAGACCTGTTTTATGACCCAGAACATCATCTAATCTTGAGAATATTCCATGGGCATTAGAATAGAATGAGTATTTTTGGTTCTGGGGTGTAGTGTTCTATATATATCTGTGAGATCCAACTCATCGAGTATGGCATTCAAACCCATTGTTTCTTTGCTGATTTCTTGGTTAGGTGATCTGTCTATTGCTGATAGTTGAGTGTTGAGGTCTCCTACTATTAGTGTATTTTTATCTATATGTCTCTTTATTGTGGTTAACAGTTTGCTTGTGCATCTTGCTGCTCCCCTGTTGGGAGCATATATATTTATAATTGTCATATCCACTTGTTGGATACATCCTTTGAGAATAATATAGTGCCCTTATGTGTCTCTAACTATAGCCTTTAGTTTAATATCCAATCTGTCTGATATGAAAATTGCTACCCCAGCTTTCTTTTGAGGTCCATTGGTGTGAAAGATGATATTCCATCCCTCTACTTTCAGTCTGAATGTATCTTTAGGTTCAAAATGATTCTCTTATAGACAGCAAATGGATGGGTCATGTCTATTTATCCAATCTGCAACCCCGTGGCGCTTTATGGGAGCATTTAGTACATTTACATTGTGACTGATTATTGAGAGATATGATTTTATTGATGCCATGTTGCCTGTAAAGTCTTTGTTTCTATAAATTGTGACTTTCTGTTCTGTATCTCTCTTGGGGCCTTTTTACTTTTTTAGAACCCCCCTTAATATCTACTGTAGGGCTGGTTTCGTGGGTACAAAATTGGTCAATGACTGGTGATTCTGGAAGGTCTTTATTTCTCCATCAATTCTGAATTACAGCCTTGCTGGATAAACGATCCTTGGCTGCATGTTTTTCTCTGATGGAGCTTTGAAAATGCCCCCCTCAACCCTTTCTCCCATTCTAGGACTGTGTAGACAGGTCTGACATAATTTTGATACCTTTGCCTTTGTATGTGAGAAATTTCTTTGCCCTGGCTGCTTTCAATACTGTATCCTTGGATCTAATATTTGTGAATTGCACTATGACGTTATGTGGTGTAGGTTTGTTGTGGTTGAGCTTGGGTGGGGTCCTCTCTGCTTCTTGGACACAAGTGTTTGCTTCCCTGGCTAGATTAGGGAAGTTTTCAGGTACAATTTGTTCAAATATCCTTTCTATACCTCTGTTTTTTTTACCCCCTCGGGGATGCCAATGATTCTGAGATTGGAACGTTTCATTGAGTCAGTATTCTCCTGTAATGTACATTCCTGAGCATGGATTTTTTGAGTCCAGATTCTATTTTACCTTTTTCTTCTACTTAGCCATCCTCCTATTTGCTGATGCCTTCTTCTGCCTCATTCACCCTGGCTATCAGAGTCTCTATTTTTGACTGCATTTGGCTCATAGAATTTTTAATTTCCACCCTTAGAGATTCTATATTCTCATTAACATTTTCTTTAAAAGTTTTTTCAAGTCTACACATCATCTTGATCTTTGTTACTCTGAACTCCATTTCTGATAATTTGGTTATATCCATATACATAAGTTCTGTGCCACAGGCCACAGACTCATTGTCTTTTCTTTGCTGGGGTGGATTTCTCCTTCTTATCATTCTGATGAGGAGAGGTTGTGGGTTGTCCAGAGCCCAAATTATTGACCTGGGCCCAGGCCTTGTGCTCTTGTTTTATAGGGATCTTAGGGATATGGGCTTCTTGATTTTTCAGCCTGCCTTCTGCGGGAGGGGCCTGCCACACTGATTCTCAGGCAACCTTGTTTGGATAGAGTCTCTGTGATGGGGATGGGCACCCTGTGAGCCAGTCTTTCCAGGCTTTTGTTCTCTGGCAGCTTTCCCTGGCTGTTTGCTGTTCCTCTTCTGAGAGTCAGAGCAACAGTGGCCAAATCTCAGATTCTGTCTCAGAACGGATGAATTGCGGGCCATTCTCCACTGATGTTCTGGCCACTTTAACTCTATTTCTGTTGGTGCTGTTCAACCTTGCAGTGTCCCGGGATGTGTGCCCCACACCCGGCATCCCAGCCCTCACTTCCAGGGCTGGGGCATCTCTGTCCTTTGTGTTTCTAACACTGCCAGGCACCAGACATTGGCTGCCAGCTGCCCACTTGCGTTCCTGGAGCTCCTGGTCTCAGTCTGGTTCCATTGAGGGGACCGGATCTCCGGCCTTCAGTCTGCTCGTGCACATTCCCTGGCTCATGATCTCAGTCTGCTCTCTCGAGGGTGCTGGTCCCTGAGTCTGCCCACTCCCCCAATCAGGTGGCTACTGCTTCTGGTGCCTGAACATGGTGGCTCCCTCCCCCTTCCATTTATCTTCCAATATCTGTGCATGGTTTCATGGCTCCCCGCTATGTACCTCTGTACTCATCGCTGGAAATGTTCATTTGTACAGATACAGATATATCTTCCTGCAACTCAGGCTGATTCCATTGATGTTCAGGATAGTCTGGTACCTATCCAGCTCGACTCAGGGACCAGCTGAAAAAAGGGTCCCCTGCTCCTCCACCATTTTAACTCCCCCCTATATATACTGTTTCTCGCTCTTTTTTAAATTGAAGCATAGTTGACACGCAACATTATGTTAGTGTCAGGTGGATATTATAGTGATTGGACAAGTTTTTATCTTATGTTATGCTGACCACAAGTATAGCTACTATCTGTCACCAGAGACACTATTACAATAGCGTTGACCATATTACCTATGCTGTACCTTTTGCCCTCCTGACAAGTTCATCCCATAAGGGGAAATATGTATCTTCCAATCCCCTTCACCCATTTCTCCCATGACCCCCTCACATTCCTTCTGGCAACCCTCAGTTTTTTCTCTGTATTTATAGGTCTGATTCTGCTTTTTGTTTGGTTGTTTATCTTTTTTTTTTTTTTTTTGCTTTACTGATTCCCTATAGATGTGAAATCCTATGGTAGTTTTCTTTCTGTATGACCTATTTCACTTAAGTTTATGCCCTCTGTGTCCAACCTTGTTCCAAATGGCCAGACTTCATTTTTTGGCTGAGTAATTTTCCATTGTGTATATATACTACCCGTTCTTTATCCATTCATTTATTTTTTTAATTTTTTTTATTTTTTTAAAAGTTTTTATTTATTTATTTGACAGAGATAGAGACAGCCAGCGAGAGAGGGAACACAAGCAGGAGGAATGGGAGAGGAAGAAGCAGGCTCATAGCAGAGGAGCCTGATGTGGGGCTCAATCCCATAATGCTGGGATCACGCCCTGAGCCGAAGGCAGACGCTTAATGACTGTACCACCCAGGCACACCATTCATTTATTTGTTGTAGATAGTAAGATTTATTTTAATTTTTCAATCTTTCAAAAAAAAAAGAAATAAAAAATCACACTATATTCATATCTATGTACAGTGTGGACATTTCCAGAGAACTTATATTAGGAAACATTGTGTGTCTTTTCAACCACACGCAAATACTGTATATGACATAATAACACTTTACAACCACAATCCATCAGCAATGATAGAGACATCATGACATTTTAATACAAGAAAAAATAATCCATGCTTTCCGAGGACTTTCTTTCCTCTTAATGGCTGCCTGTTTACAGTCTAGGACAGCAGGTCTCCACACGTACTTTTGCAAATGTAGGGTTTTACTTTAATTTTTTGCTAGAATTTGCATTTTGTACTTAGTGTGATACATTTTTTTTACTTTCTTTTTCAATTTTAGAAAAAATTCATGTATTGTACTATTTGATATTTTTTTCAGATACAGTGGAGTACTGACAGGATTCATAAATATGATTTCTGACAGACAAGAAAGTCTACTAACATTTACAAAATATCAACAACTCTTCTTTCAAGCATATGATGACTGATATTTACAAGTTATGATCACTTTTTTATTATAAATACAAACATAATTCTTGATTTTTTGCCAATATTTTAAGTAGTCAAATTTTACTCCACTTCCAGTTTTCAAATTAAAATAATAAAAATAGAAACTAATGAAAATTACCCAACTGTCAACAAGTCTCATATTTCAATATTATTTTTATTGCAACAATTACAACAGACTGCCAGTAATTATTCATATGTATCACCTTATTCTTATAAAATAACTGCTGGTCAGTTATAAAAAAGAATAAATGCAACAATGGTACTTGGCACTGACTTACCTTAAAGCTTCTGGTATAAAAAAGAACCCTTAAGCACTCTTCTGATCTGTAATTTGAACTATCAAAACCAGAAGTACAGTAGAGCAGATCAACAGGTCTAGAAGTTGGTTCTTTGAGAGAATCAATAAAATTGACATACCACTGGCAAGACTTATCCAAAAGAAAAGAGAAAGGACCAAAATTATTAAAATTATGAATGAAAAAGGAGAGGTCATGACCAACACCAATGAAATTTGAAGGATTATTAGAAACTTTTATCAACAGCTATATGCAAATAAATTAAACAATCTGGAAAAGATGGAGGCCTTCCTGGAAACCTATAAACTACCAAGACTGAAACAGGAAGAAATTGATTTCTTAAACAGGCCAATTAATTATGAAGATATTGAGTCAGTGAAAAACAACCTTCCAAATAACAAAACTCCAAGCTGGGATGGTGTTCCTGGGGAATTCTACCAAACATTCAAAGAAGAAATAATACCTATTCTCCTAAAGCTATTTCAAAAAATAGAAACAGAAGGAAAGCTACCAAACTCATTCTATGAGGCTAATATTACCTTGATCCCCAAACCAGGCAAAGACCCCCTCAAAAAGGAGAATTACAGACCGATTTCTCTAATGAATATGGATGCCAAAATCCTCAACAAGATCCTTGCTAATAGAATCCAACAGTACATTAGAAGGATTATCCATCATGACCAAGTGGAATTCATACCTGAGATGCAAGTGTGGTTCAACATTCGCAAATCGATCAGCGTGATACATCATATCAACAAGAAAAGACTCAGGAGCCATATGATCCTCTCAATTGATTCAGAAAAAGCATTTGAAAATATACAGCATCCTTTCCTGATTAAAACCCTTCAGAGTGCAGTAATAGAGGGGACATTTCTCAATCTCATAAAAGCCATCTATGAAAAGCCTACAACAAATATTATTCTCAATGGGGAAAAGCTGGAAGACTTTCCTTTAAGATCCGGGACACGACAAGTTGCCCGCTCTCGCCACTACTATTCAACATAGTACTAGAAGTCCTTGGAACAGCAGACAACAAAAAGGGAGANAGGGATCAAAGGTAGTATCCAAATCGGCAAAGAAGTCAAAATATCTCTCTTCGCAGATGACATGATACTCTATATGGAAAACCCATAAGAATCCACTCCCAAACTATTAGAAGTCATAAAGCAATTCAGTAATGTGGCGGGAAACAAAATCAATGCTCAGAAATCAGTTGCGTTTCTCTACACAAATAATAAGACTAAAGAAAGAGAAATTTGGGCATCCATCCAATTTATAATAGCACCAAAAATGATACGTTACCTTGGAATTAACTTAACCAAACACGTAAGGATGTATATTCAAGAAACTAAATCTGTCTTGAAAGACATTGAGGAAGACACAAAAAGATGGGAAAAAATTCCATGCTCGTGGATCGGAAGAATTAACATAGTTAAAAAGTCCATGCTACCCACAGCAATCTACCCTTTCAATGTTATCCCGATCAAAATACCGAGGACATTTTTCAACGAACTGCAACAAATAGTCCTTAAATTTGTATGGAATCAGAAAAGGCCCCGAATCACCAAGGATCCTATGAAAAGGAAAAACAAAGTTGGGGGTATCACAATGCCGGATTTCAAGCTGTACTACAAAGCTGTGATCACAAAGACAGCATGGTACTGGCACAAATACAGACTCATACACCAATGGAACAGAAAAGAGAACACAGAAATGGACCCTCGACTCTTTGGGCAACTAATCTTTGATAAAGCAGGAAAAAACATCCGGTGAAAAAAAGACAGTCTCTTCAATAAATGGTGCTGGGAAAATTGGACAGCTACATGCAAAAGAATGAAACTTGACCACTCTCTCACACCATACACAAAAATAAACTCCAAATGGATGAAAGACCTCGATGTGAGACAGGAATCAATCAAAATTCTAGAGGAGAATATAGGCAGCAACATATACGACATCAGCCAAAGCAAATTTTTCATGACACATCTCCAAAGGCAAGAGAAACAAAAGAGAAATTGAACTTATGGGACGTCATTAAGATAAAATCTTCTGCACAGCTGAGGAAACAGTCAAAAAAACTAGGAAGCAGCCCATGGAATAGGAGAATATATTTGCAAATGACAACAGATAAAAGACTGGTATCCAAGATCTACAAAGAACTTCTCAAACTCAATACATGAGAAAAAAATAAACAAATCATAAAATGAGCAGAAGATATGATCAGACACTTTTCCAATGAAGACATACAAGTGGCTAACAGACACATGAAACAATGTTCAAAATCATTAGCCATCAGGGAAATCAAATCAAAACCACACTGAGATACCACCTTATCCCAGTTAGAATGGCAAAAATAGACAAGGCAAGAAAGAAAAATTGTTGGAGAGGCTGTGGATAAAGGGGATCCCTCCTACATTGTTGGTGGGAATGAAAGTTGTTACAGCCACTCTGGAAAACAGTGTGGAGGTCCCTTAAAAAGTTAACAATTGATCTACCCTATGACCCAGCCATTGCACTACTGGGTGTTTACCACAAATATACAGACATATTGAAGAGAAGGCCATGTGCACCCCAATGTTCATAGCAGCATTGTCCACAATAGCTAAATCGTGGAAGGAGCAGAGATGCCCTTCAACAGATGACCGGATTAAGAAGTTGTACATATGTACAATGGAGTATTACTCAGCTATCAGAAACAATGAATTCTCCACATTTGCTGCAACATGGACTGCACTGGAGGAGATAATGGTAAGTGAAATAAGTCAAGCAGAGAAAGACAATTATCATATGATTTCTCTCATCTATGGAACTTAAGAACTAGGAAGTTCGGTAGGGGATAAAAGGGATAAACCAGGGGTGGTAATCAGAAGGGGGAATTAACCATGAGAGATTGTGGACTCTGAGAAACAAACTGAGGGCTTCAAAGGGGAGGGGGGATGGGGGAATGGGATAGAGTGGTGATGGGTAGTAAGGAGGGCATGTATTTCATGGTGCACTGGGTGTTATATGCAACTAATGAATCATCGAACTTTACATCGGAAACCCGGGATGTACTGTATTGTGACTAACATAATATAATTAATAAAAGCATTAAAGAAAGTGCTTTTTAATTGTTACTTTTCCACTAATAGATTCTAGGGAGTCTACTCCCAGAGAACATGGTTGATTTCAAAATAAAACAAAACAGAGAAATCCCTAAGCCACATGGTAATGGAATATTACAATTGCTTCTATATCATGGAAACAGTTCATGTAGACCAAAGTAGAAGAAAACATGTCAAATCAAAGTACTCTAAATTAATTTCATCTTACATATCCCAGAGATCAAAAAGTCAAAAATCAAAGGCTGACTGCCTGCCCATACTAAAAACTCACCCAAAATACTTTAATTCTGAGCCTAACATTCCACTAAAATGTTAATTCCAGAAGTTTTACTTTTACCTCACAGTGGAAACTTCAGCCTTTAAACTCTAACACTGGCTGTATTAGAAGTCCTATCTTTTCCAGATCCAGATTTAAATGAGGAAGTTGCCACTTTCAATAACAACCAATGGTTTATTAAGTATGGTGTTCAGTGCTGGGGCTGCCTTGTTCTCACAGCTGGGGCCAGAGTGGGCTGGGGACCCAGGGCTCAGTGAGGTAGTAAGCTGGCTGGGGTGCTCAGACTCTGCTTCTCTCCATCTTATCAAGGTGGAGGGGAATCAGAACCATGGTGCTTGCCAACACCTTGACACAGAAGGAGATCATGCACCACCCCCTCCACATTTGGGGTGGGGAGACATGAAGGGTGGATCCTTCATATCCTAGTTGCCATTTAAACTGCAGCTTGCTTCCTGTGACCCAGGGCAGACAGATCAGCTTACAGCCCCCAGAACTATGCTTCCCACTGCAGTTGGCAGGATGGTGAGGGTGTGGTTCCCATGTTACTCTTTCTCTGTCTCTCTGTCTTGTGTTGTGCAGAAGCTGTCCAGTCTGCCCTCAGTTCTTCTTCACGAAGATCTTCTCTATAAATAGGTGTAGACTTGATGTGTCCGTGGAGGAGGTGAGTTCAGTTCTCACCTTAGGTGAGGTGAGTTAGGTCCCCATCTTGTACTCTTTATTTTTTTTTAAAGATTTTATTTATTTGACAGAGAGAAAGGTAGCCAGAGAGAGAGGGAACACAAGTGGGGGGGGTGGGAGAGGAAGAAGCAGGCTCATAGCGGAGGAGCCTGATGTGAAGCTCGATCCCACAATGCCGGGATTACACCCTGAGCCAAAGGCAGATGCTTAATGACTGAGCCACCCAGGTGCCCCCCCCACATCTTGGACTCTTATCTTTATAAACTTGCTCAAGTTATTTCACTTCTCAGAAGCTCCTTTTCCTGATTGTAAAATAGACATTTTATTTCAGGAGCCAATAGCCTTACATGTCTAAGGTGCCTGACACACAGTAGGTGCTCATTAAACACATCTCCCTCTTTCCGTCCAACACTGTGCTCTCCAAAAAAAATACCCTTGATTTGGCAGAAAAACTGCTCCTCCCACAGTCGAGGTCTGAAATTTCTGAACACAGTATGGAAAGACCCACCCTGTTCCTGGGCTTGGCACCTCACAGGTCACTCTGACAACTTTACCCTTGCCACTTGCTTGCTTTCTCTCCACCTACTCAACTGAGAGGTGCAGGTGCCTGGCTCAAAGCCTCCTCTGTAAATCCTCCTCCCTGGGGGCAGGCTAACTTCCGAATCCATCAGGGTTCATGAATACCTCAGTGGTCAAAGGAAATGGTGAGTCATTGGGACAGTCCTCCCAAGGGTTTTAGAAATCCACTGCTGATGGTTGGATTTTGGAGAAAATTTCAGTAACAGACCTGGAGTGTCTTAGTGGTTGAGTAGTGTAGGTTTAACAAAGCTATAACTGTGGATTATCAGCATTATGTCCTGAGGAATGTGTCCATCAATCTGGCAGCAGGAGTCAGACATGAAATGGAAAGGATAGAAGGACATAATATTGCTGAGTGCCCAGACTGCAAACTTCACTCAGTCAGGCAATTTATATAGGTCTTTTCTGTGAAGATGGTAATAAATCTACAGAGTGGCCATGCTCTTGTTTATTCCTATTTTACAGATGAGGAAAGTAACATTGGTTGGGCTTACTTAACATGTATCTGTGCTATAGCATGGTGCATGAAGAAGGCTATAGATCCTAGTGGCTCAGGGTTCCCATCACAGCTCCAACTCTTCTTAGCTGTGTGACATTGAGTACATTCCTGAACCTCTCTGATTCTCAGTCACCTCTTCTACAGCATGAAGACAGCAATGCCTACCTCATTAATGTGTTTGAAGATTGAAATGACATTGGAAACCTGCAACCCTTAGCAGTGTTTCTAACACACAGTAAGCACTCATGAAATACTGTCTGTTCTTAATTTTACTATTATTGATGTTATTGCAAAAAATCCTGAGCTACAGTCGAGGGTGCTTGGATTCAAACCTAAATCCCTCTGAATCCAAAATGGAAAGAATTAGAACCATAACCATGTTAGGAAAACGGTGCTCATACTCTTTCCTCCAAGCTTCTTGGTTACATTTACTAATGCCGGACATAGTGCTGGGCATGGGAAGCACAGAATAAAGAAGATATTTAGAGGATTATAGATGATTATAGGCAAGGAAATTACAGTAAATTGTATTATTTGTCCTTGTTCTTTCATCTTCTTTTCCTGGCATAGCCCTCCCAATGGACCACATGTAATTTTTTTATTTATTTTAATGAGTGGGCTTGGCTGTGGACTTGCTTTGGCCAATGGAATGTGAATGGTCTTGTTGTAAAGAGAGACTTTAAATGGCCAAAATTTGGAGCCACATATTGCCACAAAGCCTGTGAGCTCTGGGGTTAGAAATGGTCTATGCAGAAACACCTGTGTGCACACACTCTGCTTCCCTTTTCCTTTCTATCAGATTGGCACCCACCTCAGAGGCTGGCCTTGAGACCTAGAGGAGTCAGTGTGTGTGAACAATGTTGACTAGGGTGGGCAGGTTGTGCTGTCAGCTCCTTATGTTTCACTGCCTTTTTCTCAGAACCTTGAAGACCCCTGCCCACAATCTGGAGAATGCAGTGACTACTGTGGTGCTCTGGTGAGTATGATGCTGAACTGTGCCTTACAAACATCCTGAAACTCTTCTTCTGCATTTCAACACAGCTGGTTATTTAAACCTGATGCACATCCTGAAGCTTATTCCACCCCCACTTCAGAAGGTGACCCACACACCAGCCAAGCTTCCTTTCTATGTTCCTCTGGGGTGGGCATGTGTGATGACATCTCCCTTTTGAAAATGTGGCCTGAAAGGCAAAACCTTCCAGGAAGCCCTGAATTTGGAGAAAGAAGCTCTGAAGCTCAGGGAACTCAGCCAGCCCCTGACACCTCCATCTCACCTCTGCCTCCAGGAGGGAAGACTTCTCCTCAGGCTGGAGAAGCTCAGCCTAGGACTCCTCTGTGCTCAGAACCTGGATCTCCTCCCTTGCTCCCAGCTCCCTCTTCATGCTGGGCCATGTCCAGGGAGCCCTGGTCCTCTGGAAAGTTCTTCTAATTTTGTCCTTCTTCTACACCAAGTGAAAAAACAGATTTAAACTTTGGTGTTCTTCCACAAATATTGTGAGAGAATTCTTCAGCTTAAACTCTTTCTTGGAGAGTTATTTATTACTATTTTTGCTTGTGTTAAAAGCCACCCAATTCTCTCAAAGTTCTATCTATGGCTTTCATTGCCATGGACAGCTCTCTCAGCTGCTAGTCTTTCTCTTGTCTTTGGTCTTGGCATCCTTTGGTCACTCAGGAAAGAATTCCCNTTCTTCAAAAGTATAAGGCTCCCCAAGTGATATGTTTCCATGACATCAGGCTGAAGTCATCCCCAGGCCAGTGACATGCAGGCCATGGAACCACCAGCCCCTCAGCACAGTGACCCCACGTGGGTACTGCACTCTGAATGGCTGCAAGCAACAGCCAGGTCTTGGCATCCAGCCACAAACCTCTGACATTTGGGAGTAAGCCCCCAACAAAGGGAACAGCCTTTACATTCACAGACCACACCACATCTGGACGCTCTACTGGAGAGGGAATTTGTGTCTGGGCAGTAGCCTCAAATTTCTCATGTCTCCATACAGATGCCCCACTTTTCTGGGTTTCTGTTGTTCTTCCTGCTCCATGTTCTGAACTTCCATGTGTCTTATAGAGTCACTGAATGAATTAAGGAGGGCGGATCCATGGGGCCATTTCTTCCCTGTCCTGCAATGGGGGCACCATTTGGGACACAAGAATGTGGTCATAGTGGCTTGACAGGAGGCACTGGAATGTTTGTGAGTCCAGAGCACTGTCTGCATCATCTGGGGCACAATCGTGGAAGTCAGCTTGGGGTGGGGTGCATGGGGACTTGTGGCTGTTGCTTCAAGCCACCTCACCTGGGCCAGGTAGGGATGCTGAGTTCCACAGGTAGAGGAGGCCTCTGGGAACAGCAAGGGAAAGCCTGGGGGTGGACTCCCATTGTTCCTGTAGTTGGGGTCAGAGGGCTGGGGTGGAATTTGCAGATGGTCTTTTTCATGTGGAGGGTCTTCAGGGGCACAGAAGTGTCAGTGGGTCTCCATTTGGGTCTCAATTTTCCCTTTGTTGAGCAGGGAATTATCGTTTGAATACCATGGATTTAGAGAAGGGAGGTGGGCTGGCATGCATGGCTATCTGAGGGAGGGTGGGATTGGTCTTTGCTGTGTGTGCAGTCTGGTGCCAGTGGCACGACTAGGTGAACAGAGGTGGCACTCACTCTTTCTGCCTTTGGAACGTTGTGCCATGGGTTTTATAACTTCAAGCATCAGGACCTCTAAGGTCACCCCCGAGCCCCTGGCCAATTGTCAGGCAGCTGTCCCTGCCCTCTCTCACTGGCCATTTGCCAGGAGGCTGACCCCATCCCTCTCTCCCTGGCCAATCCCCAGATGATTATTCCCTCCCCTCTTTTGCTGGCCAATAACCAGGCAGCTTTCTTCGCCCTCCTCCACCTGCAGCCATTTTTGGTTTCTCATTCCCATGAAACTTACCATTATTTTTTTTAATTTAAGTTTAGCTGACATTCAATATTACATAAGTTACAGGTGTACAGCATATAAATTTATACATTATGCTATGGTCTCCCAATTGTAGCTACCATTTGTCACCATGTACCACTATTACAATAAAATTGACTAAATTAAGGTGTATCTTTCATTCTCATGATGTATTCATTCCTAAACTGGAAGCCTGTGTTTCAAACTCTCTTTCAATATTTTCCACATCCTTTCACTCTCTTCTTTCTGACAACAATCAATTTATTCTCTATATTTATAGATGTTACTCTGCTTTGTGTTTGTTTATTCATTTAGGCTTGCTTAATTATTTACTTTAAATTTTATTTTATTTAAATTCAGCTAATTAACATATAGTGTATTATTACTTTTAGAAGTAGAGTTCAGGGATCCATTAGTTGCATATAACACCCAGTGCTCCTTCCATCAAGTGCCCTCCTTAATGCCCATCACCCAGGTACCACAGCCCCATCCACCTCCCCTTCAGCAACCCTGTTTGTTCCTGACAGTTAAGAGTCTGTATGGTTTGTCTCCCTCTCTGATTTCATCTTATTTTATTTTCCCCTCCCTTCCTCTATGATTCTCTGATTTGTTTCTTAAATTCCACATATGAGTGAAACCAAATGATAATTGTCTTTCTNAGGAAGCCCTGAATTTGGAGAAAGAAGCTCTGAAGCTCAGGGAACTCAGCCAGCCCCTGACACCTCCATCTCACCTCTGCCTCCAGGAGGGAAGACTTCTCCTCAGGCTGGAGAAGCTCAGCCTAGGACTCCTCTGTGCTCAGAACCTGGATCTCCTCCCTTGCTCCCAGCTCCCTCTTCATGCTGGGCCATGTCCAGGGAGCCCTGGTCCTCTGGAAAGTTCTTCTAATTTTGTCCTTCTTCTACACCAAGTGAAAAAACAGATTTAAACTTTGGTGTTCTTCCACAAATATTGTGAGAGAATTCTTCAGCTTAAACTCTTTCTTGGAGAGTTATTTATTACTATTTTTGCTTGTGTTAAAAGCCACCCAATTCTCTCAAAGTTCTATCTATGGCTTTCATTGCCATGGACAGCTCTCTCAGCTGCTAGTCTTTCTCTTGTCTTTGGTCTTGGCATCCTTTGGTCACTCAGGAAAGAATTCCCCAAAAGTATAAGGCTCCCCAAGTGATATGTTTCCATGACATCAGGCTGAAGTCATCCCCAGGCCAGTGACATGCAGGCCATGGAACCACCAGCCCCTCAGCACAGTGACCCCACGTGGGTACTGCACTCTGAATGGCTGCAAGCAACAGCCAGGTCTTGGCATCCAGCCACAAACCTCTGACATTTGGGAGTAAGCCCCCAACAAAGGGAACAGCCTTTACATTCACAGACCACACCACATCTGGACGCTCTACTGGAGAGGGAATTTGTGTCTGGGCAGTAGCCTCAAATTTCTCATGTCTCCATACAGATGCCCCACTTTTCTGGGTTTCTGTTGTTCTTCCTGCTCCATGTTCTGAACTTCCATGTGTCTTATAGAGTCACTGAATGAATTAAGGAGGGCGGATCCATGGGGCCATTTCTTCCCTGTCCTGCAATGGGGGCACCATTTGGGACACAAGAATGTGGTCATAGTGGCTTGACAGGAGGCACTGGAATGTTTGTGAGTCCAGAGCACTGTCTGCATCATCTGGGGCACAATCGTGGAAGTCAGCTTGGGGTGGGGTGCATGGGGACTTGTGGCTGTTGCTTCAAGCCACCTCACCTGGGCCAGGTAGGGATGCTGAGTTCCACAGGTAGAGGAGGCCTCTGGGAACAGCAAGGGAAAGCCTGGGGGTGGACTCCCATTGTTCCTGTAGTTGGGGTCAGAGGGCTGGGGTGGAATTTGCAGATGGTCTTTTTCATGTGGAGGGTCTTCAGGGGCACAGAAGTGTCAGTGGGTCTCCATTTGGGTCTCAATTTTCCCTTTGTTGAGCAGGGAATTATCGTTTGAATACCATGGATTTAGAGAAGGGAGGTGGGCTGGCATGCATGGCTATCTGAGGGAGGGTGGGATTGGTCTTTGCTGTGTGTGCAGTCTNTGCTGAGTTCCACAGGTAGAGGAGGCCTCTGGGAACAGCAAGGGAAAGCCTGGGGGTGGACTCCCATTGTTCATGTAGTTGGGGTCAGAGGGCTGGGGTGGAATTTGCAGATGGTCTTTTTCATGTGGAGGGTCTTCAGGGGCACAGAAGTGTCAGTGGGTCTCCATTTGGGTCTCAATTTTCCCTTTGTTGAGCAGGGAATTATCGTTTGAATACCATGGATTTAGAGAAGGGAGGTGGGCTGGCATGCATGGCTATCTGAGGGAGGGTGGGATTGGTCTTTGCTGTGTGTGCAGTCTGGTGCCAGTGGCACGACTAGGTGAACAGAGGTGGCACTCACTCTTTCTGCCTTTGGAACGTTGTGCCATGGCTTTTATAACTTCAAGCATCAGGACCTCTAAGGTCACCCCCGAGCCCCTTGCCAATTGTCAGGCAGCTGTCCCTGCCCTCTCTCACTGGCCATTTGCCAGGAGGCTGACCCCATCCCTCTCT
>NW_023253040.1:210305-227577 GCF_002007445.2 Ailuropoda melanoleuca
TGCTTGACTTATTTTGCTTAGCATTATCTCCTCCAGTCCCATCCAAGTTGCGGCAAATGTGGTAATCATCCTTTCTGATGGCTGAGTAATATTCCATTGTATATATGGACCACATCTTCTTAATCCATTTGTCTGTGGAAGGGCAACTCGGCTGCTTCAGCAGTTTCGCTATTGTGGACATTGCTGCTATGAACTTTGGGGTGCATGTGCCCCTTCTTTTCACTACATCTGTATCTTTGAGGGAAATACCCAGTAGTGCAATTGCTGGGTCATAGGGTAGCTCTATTTTTAACTTTTTGAGGAACCTCCACAAGGTTTTCCAAAGTGGCTGTACCAACTTGTATTCCCACCAACAGTCGAAGAGGGTTCCCTTTCTCCACATCCTCTCCAACATTTTTTGTTTCTTGCCTTGTCCATTTTTGCAATTCTAACTGGAATAAGATGGTGTCTCAGTGTGGTTTTGATTTGAATTTCCCTGATGGATAATGATGTTGAACATTTTTTTCATGTGTTGGTTAGCCATTCGTATGTCACCATTGGAAAGTGTCTGTTCATATCTTCTGCCCATTTTTTAAAAATTTGATTATTTGGTTTTTTGGTGTTTAGTTTGAGAAGATATTTATAGATCTTGGATACCAGCCCTTTTTCTCAAGTGTCATTTGCTAATATATTTTCCCATTCCGTGGGTTGCCTCTTTGTTTTGTTGACTGTTTCCTTTGCTGTACAGAAGCATGTTTCTCAATGTAGTCCCAAAAATTCATTTTTGCTTTTGTTTCCCTTGCCTTTGGAGATGTGTCATGGAAGAGCTTGCTGTGGCCGATGTCAAAAAGGTTACTGTCTATGTTCTCCTCCAGGAGTTTGATGGATTCCTGTCTCATTTCGAGCTCTTTCATCCACTTAGAGTTTATCTTTTTGTATGGTGTGAGAAAATGGTCGTGTTTCATTCTTCTGTATATAACTGTCCAATTTTCCCAGCACTATTTGTTGAAGAGACTGTCTTTTTTGCATTAGATGTTTTTTGTCCTGTTTTGACAAAGATTAGTTGAGCACAGAGTTGAGGGTCCATTTCTGGAGTCTCTATTCTGTTCCATTGATCAATGTGTCTGGTTTTGTGCCAGCACCATGCTCTCTTGGTGATCACAGCTTTGTAGTATAGCTTGAAATCCAGTAACATTATACCCCCAGCTTTGTTTCTCCTTTTCAAAATGTCCTTGGTGATTGAGGGTCTTTTCCAATTCCACATGAAGTTTTAGGATTGTTTATTCCAGAACTTTGAAAAATGTCATTGGTATTTTGATTGGGATGGCATTGAAAGTTTAGATTGCCCTGGGTAGCACAGAAATTTTAACTAAGTTTATTCTTCTGATCTATGCGGATGGAATGCTTTTCCCTCTTTTTGTTTCTTCTTCAATGTCTTTCATCAGTGTTCTGTATTTTCTATAGTATAGATCCTTTATCTCCACGGTTAGGTTTATTCCAAGATATCTTATGGTTTTTGGTTCTATTGTAAATGGAATTGATTCCCTAATTTCTCTTTATTCAGTCTCATTGTTCATGTATAGAAATGCAACTGATTTCTGTGCATTGATTTTGTATCCTGCCACATTACTGAATTGCTCTATAAGTTCTAGTAATTTGGGATTGGAGTCTTTTGGTTTTCCACAAAAAGTATCCTGTCATCTGCAAATAAAGAGAGTTGTACTTTGTCTTTGCCAATCTGAATACCTTTTATTTCTTTTTGTTGTCTGATTGCTGTTGCTAGGACTTCTAGTACTATGTTGAACAATAATGGTGAGAGTGGGCATCCTTGCTGTGTTTCTGTTCTTAAGGGGAAAGTTCTCAGCTTTTCCCCATTGAGAATGATATTCGTTGTGGGCTTTCCATAGATGGTTTTTATGAAATTGAGGAATGTACTCTCTTTCCCTACTCTCGGAAGGGTTTTAATCAGGAAAGGATGCTGTATTTTGTCAAATGCTTTTTCTGCATCATTTGAGAGGACCATATGATTCTTGACTCTTCTCTTATTCATTTGTTCTATCATACTGATTTTTTTGCTAGGGTTGAACCACCCTTGCATCCCAGGGATGAATCCCACTTGATCATGATGGAAAATCATTTTAATGTACTGTTGGATCCTATTAGCTAGGATCTTGTTGAGAATTTTAGCATCCATATTCATCAGGGAAATTGGTCTCCTTTTTGATGGGGTCTTTGCTTGGTTTTGGGATCAAGGTAATGTTGGACTCATAGAATGAGTTTGGAAGTTTTCCTTCTTTTCCTATTTTTTGAAACAGCTTCAGGAGAATAGGTATTATTTTTTCTTTGAATGTTTGGTAGAATTCCCGAGGGAATCTATCAGACCCTGTACTCCTGTTTTTGGGAGGTTTTTGATCACTTCTTCAATCTCGTTACTGGATATTGGTCTATTTAGTTTGTCAATTTCTTCCTGTGTCATTCTTGGTAGTTAATGGGTTTCCAGGAAGGCATCCATTTCTTCCAGGTTGCTTAATTTATTGATATATAGTTGCTGATAATAGTTTCTAATGATTGTTTCTATTTTCTTGGTGTTAGTCATGATCTCTCCCCTTTCATTCATATTTTATTAATTTGGGTCCTTTCTCTTTTGGATAAGTCTGGCCAGTGGTTTATTGATCTTTTTAATTCTTTCAAGGAACCAGGTTCTAGTTTCTCTGATATGCTTTACTTTATTTCTGGTTTCTAATTCATTGATCTCTGCTCTACTCTTAATTAGTTCTCTTTTTGTATGTGGCTTAGGCCTGTTCTTTTGTTCCATCTCCAATCGTTTATGGTGTGAATATAGTGTCTGTATTTTAGATTTTTCTATTCTTTTGAGTGAGGCTTGGAAGGCTATGTATTTCCCCCTTACAACATCCTTTGCAGTATCCCATAGGTTTTGGACCAATGTGCTTTCATTCTCATTGGTTTCCATAAATTTCTTAAGTTCTTCTTTAATTTCCTGGTTTACCCAAATATTCTTAAGCAGATGGTCATTTGCTTCCAAGTGTTTAAGTTCCTTTCAAATTTTTTTCTGTGATTGAATTCCAGTTTCAAAGCATTGTGGTCTGAGAATATGCAGGAAAGAATCTCAATCTTTTGGTATCAATTGAGACCTGTTTTGTGACCCAGTATATGGTCTATTCTGGAGAAAGTTCCATGCACATTTCAGAAGAATGACTATTCTGTTGTTTTAGGGTGGAATGTTCTCTATATATCCATGAGGTCTGTCTAGTCCAGCGTGTCATTCAAAGCTCTTGTTTCTTTGTTGATTTTCTGCTGAGATGATCTGTCTATTGCTAAGAGTGGAGTGTTGAGGTCCCCTACTATTAATGTATGTTCATCTATATGCTTCTTTACTTTGGTTAACAGTTGGCTTATGTAGTTGGCTGCTCCCCTTTTGGGGATATAGATATTCATAATTATTAAACCCTCTCATTGCATATACCCTTTAAAAATAATATCATGTCCTTCTGTGTCTCTAACTACACTCTTTAGGTTAAAATCTAATTTGTCTGATATAAGAATTGCTACCCCAGCTTTCTTTAGAGGTCTGCTGGCATGAAAAATGGTTCTCCATCCCTTCACTTTCAGTCTGGATGTATCTTTAGATTCAAAGTGTGTCGCTTGGTTCAAAGTCAGTGTCTTGTAGACACATATGAATTGGCCATGACTTTTTATCCAATCTGCTGCCTTGTGGCTTTTTATGGGAGCATTTAGGTCATTCACATTGAGAGTGATTATTGAGAGATATGATTTTAATGCCATCATGTTTTCTGTGATGCCCTTGTTTCTATAGATTGTCTCTTAAATTTCTGTTCTGTATCACTCGTGGGGTCTTTTTACTTTTATAGAACCCCTCTTAACATTTCTTGAAGGACCAGCTTGGTGGTCACATATTCTTTCAGTTTCTGCCCACATTGGAAGCTTCTTGTCTCTCCATCCATTTTGAATGCCAGCCTTGCTGGTTAAAGTATTCTCGGCTGCATGTTCTTTTCATTCAGTATTTTTAATATGTCTTGCCAGCCCTTTCTGGTTTGCCAGGCCTCTGTTGACAGCTTTGACATTATTTGATGTTCCTCCCTCTGTATGTAAGAAATATTTTCCCCTTATGACTATCATGATTGTTTCCTTGGATCTAAGATTTGCAAATTGCACTATTATATGTCATTGTTTTGGTCTATTCTCACTTATCTTGGGAGGTGTCTTCTCTGCCCCCTGGACACAAATGCTTGTTTCCTTCCCCAGATTAGGGATGTTCTCAGCTATAATTTGCTCAAATATATCTTCTAGACTTCTCTCATTCTCCATCCCCTTGGGGATCCTGATAATTCTGATATTGGAATGTTTCATTGAGTCAGTAATCTCCCTCAGCTTAGTTTCTTGAAATTGGATTCTATTATCCCATACCACCTCTTTTTCCTTCTTTTCTATCATCTTATCCTCTAACTCACTAATTCGTTCTTCTGCCTCATTTACCCTGTCAGTCAGAGCACCCAGTTTAGACTACATTTCATTCATATCATTTTTAAATTCTGCCAGATTTGTTCTCATTTCATCCCTTAGAAATTCTATATTTTCGTTAATATTTTTCTCAAGCCTATACATCATCTTGATAATTGTTCCTCTGAAATCCATTTCTGACATCTTGGTCATATCCATATCCATTTGTTCTGTGGCAAAGGCCAAAGTCTCTGTTTCTTTCCTTTGTTTGGGTTTCATCCTCCTTGTCATTCTGATGAGGTGTGGTTGCAGGAATATACAGAGTCCAAATTATTGACCAGGACCCAAGCAAGATGCACCTGTTTTATAGGGAACTTAGGGATATGGACTTCTTATTCTTCCAGACTGCCTTCTGGGGGAGGCACTTGTTGTGCTGATACTCATGCAACCCTATTTGGGAAGACTTGCTCTTCTGCCCATGGGGGGAGGGATGGGCTCAGTGAGAACCGGTTTCTTGGGGCTTTTGTTCTCTGGAGGCTTTCCCTGGCAGCTTTCTGTGTGTCTTATGAGAGTCAAAGCAGAACTGACCATGTTCAAACCTATGTCTCAGAACAAAGAGATCACGGTCTGCTCTTCACTGAGCTCTCCAGGCTCCACTGACTCCATTTCTGCCTGTTTTGCTAAAACCCCCAGCGTCCGGGGATGCACGCCCCACAGCTACTCTCCCAGTACTCACTCTCAGGGCTGCCTACGTCTCTGCCCTTTTTGCTTCTAAAACTGCCAGATGTCCCCAGTTTGCACATGCTCTCCCAAGCTCCAGTTTTCAGTCTGGTGCGGTGTCCTAAAGACCTTTTCCCACTGCTACTGGTCTGCAAGTCTGTGTCTAGTCCCCAGCATGGGAGGCTGTCTTCTGAAGCAAGTTCATAGAGGCTCCCTCCCCCTTCCATTTATCATCTGATATCTGCCTGCAGACTCTTGACTCCCAACTTCATACCTCGAGACCAACCACTGAAGAAGTTTTGCTTGTAGAGATCCAGATATATCTTCTTATATCTCAGGTTGATTTCATGGGTATTCAGGATGGTCTGGTAGATATCCAGCTTGATTCAGGGGACCGGTTGAAATAGGGTCCCTTACTCCTCTACCATCTTTCCCCCCTCTCGTATATTTAGATCTGCAGCCAGTCTTTTGTAAGCATAATATAGATGGGTTTTGTTTGCTTATCCATTTCATCCCCTATTATCTTTTGATTGCACAGTTTAGTCCCATTTACATTTAAGATAATTATTGATAAGTTCATACTTGTGCCATTTTAATTGTATATTGATTGTTTTTCTTCATTCCTTTCTTCTTTCATGCTCTTTTTCCTTGTGATTTTTACTTTTTTTAGTGTTATGCTTGGCCTTCATTCTCTATTATTTATGTATCTATTGTAAATTTTGGGTTGCTTGTGAACATTAGGTTCATATATATCATAAGTATATAGCAGTTTATATTGATTGTCATGTAAGTTTGAAAAATTCTAATATAACTTATTTTTATACTCCATGTTTTGTGTATGTGTTGTTATATTTTGTATCTTTCATTTATAATTTTTTTACTTCTAATTATGGCCTCTTCTTTTTCACGTAAGTCCCTTTAACATTACTTTTAAGGCCAGTTTAGCGGTGATGATCTATTTAACTTGTGTTTGAGGAACTATTTTATCCCCTTAAATTTGGAGCCATAATCTCATAGGGAGTATATTTTTGGTTCACACAGATTTAGTTCACTTAGCATAAAATCCTCTAGGTCCATCCATGTTGTCACAAATGTCTATAAATATGTATGTGTGTAATTTATGTATTTATTTTTTTCATTTCAGCTCTTTCATTTCAATTTGTATACGATGACACTTCTTTTTGGCTTTTAAAGTGTCTGCTGAAAAATCAGCAGATAGCCTTATGGGTTTCTCTGTAGGTAACTTCCTCCTCCATTGGTTTTTTGTAAATTCTTTACCTTTAATCTCTGACTTTAACGGTTATGTGTCATGGTGTAGACCTCCTTGTGTTTATCTGTTTCCTGAACCTGGATGCGTGTTTCTTTCTTCAGGTTAGAGGTTTTCAACTATTATTTTTTTCAAAATATTTTATGCTACTTTCTGTCTCTCTTTCTTCTGGGATCCCAGTAATGCAAAAGTTGTTCCTTTGATGTGCAAGTGATCCCTTCATCTAACCTCATTTTCTTTAGTTCTTTCTTCTTTTTGCTGTTCAGCTTTGGTGCTTTCCATTAGCCTGTCTTTCAGATTGCTGATTTGTTATTCTGCTCCACTAGTTTACTGTTGATTCCCTTTAGTGTATATTTCAGTTATTGTGTTCTTCATCTCTTATTAGTTTTAAATATTTTCTATATATTTGTTGACATTATCACTGAATTATTTTATCCTTTTTTTCCTTGTCTGGTGAGCTTTTTTATCATAACTTTAAACTCTATATCAGGCATATGGCTTTACCTCATATAATAAGTTCCTTTTATTAGACTTTCTCTTATTCTTTTTTTGGCACATATTCCTGTCTTCCACTCCTGCTTGTCATTCTATGTTTGTTTCTTTGAATGAGGCAGATCTGTGACATCCTCTAAAGTGGAAATAATGTGCATAGACTGTGTGGTCCTAGTGTCTGACAGGCTAGCTGTAGCTGTCTCTGGTATGGGCTAGAGGCCTCAAGGCACTTTGTTCTGGAGCTTCTGTTTTAGGATGATCAAAGGTGAAAGACAGTGCCTGGGCATGGTCTTGTGGCTCTCTGCAAAGTGGGAATCCCAGCAGGAAGGCTTCAGCTGAAGTGAGCACAAGCTAGGGTGTTCTGGTGCTCTCTGATAGAGGTCACCCTGGCAGGGCTGCTGGTCCTGAGGTGGGGCAAGGATCAGGTGTTTCACTGTGCTTCCCACAGAGGTGCACTGGCAGGATAGCTGTAGCTGAAATGGGAACTGTCCAAGTTGTCCCAGGGCTTTCCACACAGAGGATGCCTGGAGAGGACACTTGAAGCTGAAATGGGAGAAGCCAGGGGTCCTGGGTCTCTCCCTGCAGAGGTGACCTGGTCTAACATCTGAAGCTGAAGTGTTTGCAGGCTTGGGTGTCCTGTACACTGGCCCTCCTGTCAAGGTAGCTAGAGCCAAGGTGATGTGCAGGTTAATTGGTTTTAGAACCCTCCATACAGGGGGCTTTCTGGTAAGGTGGCTGCTGCTGAAGCAAGTGTGACTTGGGAGGTCCCAAGTGCTATGCACTGCAAGAGGACTAGCAAGCCATCTGGAAGCTGAGGTAATGTGAGACTAGAGTATTTGGAGGGTGTTTTACATTTGGGACACTTTGGCATGATTGCTGGCTGGAGCTGTCATGAGCACTGACTTGGGATGTGCTTGTGTGTGCTGCCCTGAGGTTTCCTTGGCAGGAAGGTTGGGGCTGGTGTTGGCTAAAAGCCCAGTGCTTGCTTAGGTAGGAGGCAGGCTATGGTGCTCAGAAGACTGTTTTCATCTGGATTATCAAGGTGGAGTGGGAATGTTATACATGGTGCTCACCAATACCTCCAACCTAGAAAGAGTTCCAGCAGCTCCTCATCATTTTGTGGATTTTTACATTTGAATCTTTTATGTACTAGTTGCTCTTTAAAACTGTGCTTTCTCATTTTCTTTTCTTTTCTTTCTTTTCTTTTTTCTTTCTTTCTTTCTTTCTTTCTTTCTTTCTTTCTTTCTTTCTTTCTCTTTTTCTTTTTCCTGTGCCCCAGGTATAGAAATCTGTTCATGGTCCCTCAATACTATCACTCTTCACTGCCATTTGTACCATCTTGGTTTGGGGTTCCCTTTATTACTGTGTTTCCATCTCTTTTGTTGTTCTTTATGCTGTCTTTCTTGTGTTGTGGGAAGCTGTTCTGTCAGGCTTCAGTTCTTCTTCAGGAGGAATTGTTGTATAAATAGGTACATCCATGCAGGACATGGGCTAAGGATCTGTTTATGTTACCATCTTGGACAGGGATTCAAGGCTATTGGAATCTCAATAGGGATAGAATTTAATATACTGATGGTTTTGGTAGTGTGGGCATTTTAACAATTTTAATTATTCCTTTTACTTGTATTTTATTGAGAATTTTTGTATCTATATGCTTCAGGGATATTACTTGTGGTTTTCATTTCTTGTAGTATATTTTTCTGACTTTGGTATAGAATAGGGCTGACCTCATAAAATGATTTCTTTTTATTGAAGAAAAATTGACCTATGATATTTTAGTTTTAGGTCCACAACATAGATATTTAACAATTCTATATATTACATAATTCTTACCACAATAGATGTAGTATTGATTAATGGAACAGAATAGAAACCACAGAAATGCACCAACAACTATAAGGCCAACTAATCTTTTTTTTTTTTTAAGATTTTATTGATTTATTTGACAGAGATAGAGACAGCCAGTGAGAGAGGGAACACAAGCAGGGGGAGTGGGAGAGGAAGAAGCAGGCTCATAGCGGAGGAGCCTGATGTGGGGCTCGATCCCATAACGCCGGGATCACGCCCTGAGCCGAAGGCAGACGCTCAACCGCTGTGCCACCCAGGCNGGCAGACGCTTAACCGCTGTGCCACCCAGGCGCCCCAAACTAATCTTTGACAAGTACAGGAAAGAAAGTCTAATGGGAAAAAATATAGTCTCTTCAACAAATGGTTTTGTGAAAATTGGATAGCAATATAGCAAAGAATGAAACTGGACTACTTTCTTACATCATACACATAAATGAATTCAAAATGGTTAGAAGCCCTAATTGTGAAGAGGAAATCATCAAAATCCTAGAGGAGAACACAGGAAGTAACCTCTTCGACATTAGCCATTGCAAATTTCTTACCAGTAGTAAGAAAGGAAGCAAGGGAATCAAAAGCAAAAATGAACTATTGGGACTTGATTAAGATAAAAATTTTCTGCAAACAAAGGAAGCAATCAACAAAACTAAAAGGCAACTTACAGAATGGAAGAAGATATTTGCAAGTGGCATATCTCATAAAGGGTTACTATCCAAATGTATAAAGAATTTATCAAACTCACCACTCCAAGAAAAAAATAATCCAGTTTAAAAAAATTGACAGAAGACGTGAATAGACATTTTTCCAAAGTAGACATAGGAATTGCCAACAGACACATGGAAAGATGTGCAACATCATTCATCATCACAGAAATACAAATCAAAGCTACAAGATATCAGTTCACACCTGTCAAAATGGCTAAAATTAACAAAACTGGAAACAACAGATGTTGACAAGGATGCAGTGAAAGAGGAACCCTCTTATTCTTCATGGGAATGCAAACTAGTGCAGCCACTGTGGAAAATCCTATGGAGGTTCCTCAAAAAGTTAAAAATAGAGTTAACCTATGACCCAGCAATTGCACTACTGGGTATATACTCAAAGGATGCAGAAAAACATATTGGAAGGGGCACATGCACACTGATGTTCATAGCAACATTATCAAAAATAACCAAACTATGGAGAGAGGCCAAATGTTCATCAACTGATGAATGGATAAAGAAGATGTGATACACACACACACACACACACACACACACACACACACACACAGGAACATTACTCAGCCATCAAAGAGAATGAAATCTTGCTACTTGCAATGACATGGTTGGAGCTAGACTGTATTATGCTAACCAAAATAAGTCAGTCAGAAAAAGATGAAATATCATATGATTTTACTCATCTGTGGAATTTAAGGAACAAAACAGATGAACACAGGGGAAAGAAAAGAAAAGAGAGAGAAGGGAGCAAACTATAACAGACTCTTAACTGTAGAGAACAAATTGAGAGTTGATGGAGGGTGGTGGGTGGTGGGTGGGCTAAATGGGTGGTGGCAATTAAGAGTACTTATGATGAGCACTGGGCATTATATGTAAATGATGAATCACTAAATTCTACACCTGAAACCAATTTTACCATATATGTTAACTAACTAGAATTTAAATAAAAATTTGAAATAGAAAAAAAAAACAACCATAAAGGTCTTCTATGAAAAACACACAGGTATTTTCATGCTCAATTGAGAAAAACTGAAAGGTTTTCTTTTTCTTGTTTGTTCTTTTGTTTTGTTTTGTTTTCCCCCTATTGTCAGGAACAAAACACAGATGTCCACTCTCACTGGTCTTGTTTGTATAGTAGTGAAAGCCCTAGACACAGCAATTGGGTAACAAAAAGAAATAAGAGATAACCAAATCAGCAAAAAAGAAATAAAACTGTCACTATTTGCAGATGACATGATACTGTATACAGAAAATCCGAAAGACTCAGCCTAAGAACTGCATAACTTATACACAAGTTCAGTAAAGTTGAAGAATACAAAATCAACATATAGAAATTGGTTGAATTTCTATACATCAATGATGAAACAGCAGAAAGAGAAATAAAGGAATCAATACCATTTACAACTTCACCAAAAAAACATACAATACCTAGGAATAAATCTAGTCAAAAAGGCAAAATGATCTGTTCTCTGAACACTACAAAACACTGATGAAAAAAAGTTGAAGATTACACACAGAAATGGAAAGACACTTCATGCTCAGAGATTGAAAGAATAAATAGTGTTAACATGTTTGTACTACACAAAGCAATCTACAAACAATGCGATCTATCAAAATGACAGGAGCAGTCTCACAGAACTAGAACAAACAATGCTAAAACTTGTGTGGAACTACAAAATTCCCCTGATTATCCAAAACAACCTTGAAAAAGAAAAACAAAGCTGGAGGCATCATAATTCCTGACTTCAATTTATATTACAAAGCTGTAGTGATCAAGACGGTAGGGTGCTGGTGTAGAAATAGACACATAATTCAATAGAACAGTATAAAAACTCAGAAATGAACCCATAGCTCTTTGGTCAATTAATCTTTGGCAAAGAAGGAAAGACTATCCAATGAGAAAAAGAAAATTTCTTCAACAAGTTGTGTTGGAAAAACTGGACAGCAACATGCAAAATAATTAAAGTAGACCACTTTCTTATACTATACACAAAAGTAAATTCAAAATTTATTAAAAACCTAACTGCGACATGATTTCCTTAAAATCCTAGAGGATTACACAGGCAGTAACCACTTTGATATCAGCCATACCAACTTCTTGCTAGATATGTCTCCTAAGGCAAGGGAAACAAAAGCGAAAATAAAATATTGGGACTTTATAAAAATAAAAAATCTGCACAGTGAAAGGAACAATCAACAGAAGTAAAAAGCAACCTATGGAATGGGATAAGATATTTATAAATGACATATCTGATAAAGAGTTAATATCTAAAATATATAAAGAACTTATAAAAGTCAATACTCAAAATATGAATAATCCAATTAACAAATAGGTAGAAGATATGAATAAACATGTTTCCAAAGAAGATATACAGATGGCCAACAGACATGTAAAAAGATGCTCAAGATCACTGATCATGAGGAAAATGCAAGTCAGAAGTATGAGGTATCACTTCCAAATGACTAAAATCAACTTCAGAAGAAACAACACATGTTGGTGTGGTTGTGGTGAAAGGGTAATCCTCTTGCACTGTTGGTGGGAATTCAAACTGATGTAGCCACTCTGGAGAACAGTATGGAGGTTCCTCAAAAAGTGAAAAATAAAACTACCCTACAATTCAGCAATTACACTACTAGGTATTTACCCAATGACTACAATGATACTAAATCAAAGACATGCATGCACCCCAAAGTTTATAGCAGCATTATCTATAATATCCATATTATAGAAATAGCCCAAATGTCCATTGGCTGATGAATGGGTAAAGAAGAGATGGTATTTATATTCAATGAGATATTACTGAGCTATAAAAAAGAATGAAACCTTATTATCTGCAATGGCATGGATGGAGTTACAGATTATTATGCTAAGCAAAATAAGTCAGCCAGAGAAAGACAAATACCATATGATTTCATTCATATGTGGAATTTTAGAAATGAAACTGATTAAAAAATAGAAAAAAGGAGGCAGAGAAGCAAACCAATAAATAGACTCTTAATTAGAATAAACTGATGGTTACCGGGGGGCAAATAGGTGATGAGGTTAAGGAGTGTACTTGTGATGAGTACCAGGTGTTGTATGTAAGTGATGAATCACTAAATTCTATACCTGAAACTAATATTACATTGTATGTTAACTAATTGGAATTTAAATAAAAACTAAAATAAAATCTGATTATATTAGTGTTAAAAATCTCTGTATTTTTTTTAAAGATTTTATTTGTTTATTTGAGAGAGAGCATGAGTGGGGGGTGGAAGAGAGGTAGGGGGAAGCAGACTCCCTGCTGAGCAGGGAACCTGACTGGGGCCCTGGGATCATGACCTGGGTTGAAGGCCCTTAACTGACTGAGCCACCCAGATATCCCCTAAAAATCTCTGTTGTTTGAAAAACACTGTAAGTGCACAAAACTACAGGTCTCACACTGTTTGGAAATATTTGTCACATCAGTAATATAGACAAATAATTTATAAAATAAAAACTCCATAACATTAAAGTACCTTAAAATAAAATAAAAATGAAATATATCTGTAGACTTGGAGCATTAAGAAATATTTAAATATCTGATAAAATAAAGTATGGAGGAGAACATCGAGCAAAGATAACTACAAACACTGCTAATGTGAGTATTAATTGGTTAAACAATTTTAGGGAAAAGCATGGTGTCATATCAGTCAGTTTTGCTGGGTTTTTGAAAAATATTTTATTTATTTGTTTGTTTGAGAGAGAGAGAGAGAGAGAGAGAGAACGAGAGAGGGGAGGGTCAGAGGGAGAAGCAGCCCCAACTGTTTTAATAATTGTGCAAATCCCCAAATCTCAGTGCAAACTCATTTTTTAATCATGATATATGCTTATTGTATGTTTGCTACAGCTTTTTACTCTAGATCCCAAGCTGATAAAATAACCAAATGAGAAAGAGAAAAGGATATGCAAAATATGGTTTAGCTTGAATTAATACTCTCCACTTTTTCATTTTTGTTCCCTAATCCTTCTCTATAGTCAAGCCTTATGTCATTGTAGTTACACAAGTATAATTTTCTTATATCAGGGGCCTATAAAATGTTATGGACAATACAAGCTACATAAAGCATATCTTATTAAAAATAAAAATGTATATAGCCAACATAAAATAGACAGGTATTATGATAAATACAATTTTGTTGTTTTTGGCCAATGCAATATGTTGTGCAGGAAGGTGGATATTTATAAGGAGGGAAGGAAATGTGTTGCTGCTAAAATGTGTTTTAAAATTATCTTGCTGAACATAATAAAAATGAAGGAAGAAGAGAAAGAAAGAAAGAAAGAGAAAGAAAGAAAGAAAGAAAGAGAAAGAAAGAAAGAAAGAAAGAAAGAAAGAAAGAAAGAAAGAAGAAAGAAAGAAAGAGAAAGAAAAGAAAGAAAGAAAGAATACGGAAACAAATTATCTTGGTCTATTTATCTATATTTTCACAATAGTTATACTTTTATTTATTTTTTCTCCTCTAAGAGAATAATATGCATTACCCTTATGCTTCTGGAACAAGGTTATGAGTATTTAACTTCTGAGTATTTAAGAAAAAACATCAGGTGAGATATTGGCCCTACTGAAGACTTTGAGTCCAACCACANCCTAACTTCTGAGTATTTAAGAAAAAACATCAGGTGAGATATTGGCCCTACTGAAGACTTTGAGTCCAACCACAAGATATAAAGTGATTGGAGGACTAGAGTTGCCTATTACACAGTTTCATTTTTTTTTCAATCAACTAATTCACAGAGGAATTTGGTGCTTTCTGTTCTGCCAAATTTGGGTACTATATATCCTAGTAATACATATTTAGTATAAATAAAGATGTATGGCATGATAAAATAATATTTACAGATGAAAACATTCAGAAATGGAACTTGCAACCTTTGTCATACTGTTTCTTGAATATGAAATTGAGCAGTGACTAAGGACAGAGGTAGAAAAAAATAACTGATATGAATAAATGATAAGGTCATCTAATATTAAATATTTAAGTTAGGAGGATCAATGAAAGAATTGGAGGAGTATGACAAAATTTAAAAGGTTAGTTGAAGATTATTAGGTTCTTTTAAAAATTTTGAATTCCAATATAGTTAACATGCAGTGTTATATTAGTTTCAGGTGAACTATATAGTGATTCAACAATTCTATACATTGCCCAGTGCTTTTTTGGACAAGTACACTTGTTAATCTCTATCACATATTTCACTCATTCCCTGAAACCCATCCCTTCTGGCAACTATCAGTTGGTTCTCTATAGTTAAGAGTCCAGCCACTTTGGAAAACAGTGTGGAGGTCCCTCAAAAAGTTAAAAATGGAGTTATTCTATGACCCAGGAATTGCACTACTGGGTATTTACCCCAAAGAAACAGACATAGTGAAGTGAAGAGCCATATGCACACCAATGTTCATAGCAGCAATGTCCACAATAGCCAAACTATGGAAGGAGCTGAGATGCCCCTCAACAGATGAATGGATAAAGAAGATGTGGTCCATATGTACAATGGAATATTACTCAGCCATCAAAAATGATGATTACCCAACATTTGCATCAACATGGATGGGACTGGAGGAGATTATGCTAAATGAAATAAGTTAAGCAGAGAAAGGCAATTATCATATTGTTTCACTTATTTGTGGAACATAAGGAATAGCAGGGAGATCGGTAGGAGAAGGAAGGGAAAAATGAAGGGGGGGTTAAACAGAGGCGAAATGAACCACAAGAGACTATGGACTCCGGGAAACAAACTGAATGTTTTAGAGGGGAGGGGGGGATTGAGATAGGCCGGTGATGTGCATTAAGGAGGGCATGTATTGCATGGAACGCTGGGTGTTATATGCAAATAATGAATCATGGATCACTACATCAAAAACTAAGGATGTACTGTACGGTGACTAACATATCATAATAAAAAAACAGTCTGTTTCTTGGTTTGTCTCTCCCCCCTTTTTTCTTTTGTTTTATTTCTTAAATTCCACATAGGAGTTAAATCGTATGGTATTTGTTTTCTCTGACAGGCTTAGTTTGTTAAGCATTATACTCTAACCCCATCCCTGTTGTTGCAAATGGCAAGATTTTATTCTCTTTCCTCTGAATTAGTGTTTTCATACTATTTGGGTAAATACCCTCTCATTCAAGNTCATAATAAAAAAAACAGTCTGTTTCTTGGTTTGTCTCTCCCCCCTTTTTTTCTTTTGTTTTATTTCTTAAATTCCACATAGGAGTTAAATCGTATGGTATTTGTTTTCTCTGACAGGNCGGTGACTAACATATCATAATAAAAAAACAGTCTGTTTCTTGGTTTGTCTCTCCCCCCTTTTTTCTTTTGTTTTATTTCTTAAATTCCACATAGGAGTTAAATCGTATGGTATTTGTTTTCTCTGACAGGCTTAGTTTGTTAAGCATTATACTCTAACCCCATCCCTGTTGTTGCAAATGGCAAGATTTTATTCTCTTTCCTCTGAATTAGTGTTTTCATACTATTTGGGTAAATACCCTCTCATTCAAGTACTAGATCATAGGGTAGTTATATTTTTAAATTTTTGAGGACCCTCCGTACTGTTAACATTCCTACCAACAGTGCAAGAGGGTTCCTTTTTCTCCACAGAGGATTATTAGTTTTGATAGACTTGAGATTTGCAGTCTTCATTAATTCCTCGCTTCTACATTGATTAATATGTACTGAACCATAATGAGTCTGATCTATCATTTCTACAAGTCAGGCTGAAATTAAATGAACATCGCTCCTAAATTCTGAACATTTTTCTGAATAGGGATTTTAAAGTAGAAAGGCACATTTTATGGAATTCACTTCTGGGATATAAAAAGGTTAATGTTGTATTTAGCCAGCTGAATGCTGCTTTAGTCTTTTCAAATGAGAAAAAAAAATAAAACTGTTTCAATTTTGAGATTAGTTTTTATGTCACATTTAATGTGAAAACTGTATCCTATAGTACACAAAATATGTAGTTCTCTCCAGGGTAATCCAACCCCGGCTTTTGATACATGTTATTTCACTCTGTAACTACTGATTCCTTTCCCTGCATTAAAAATAAAGTTTGGATTAATTAAGCATGTCATACATTTATGCATGTAGAGCTGAGGGAAAGAACAAATGTAAAACCATATCGACCAGTGATTTTATAGTCCACCATTTCACTGAGTGAAGCAACACTTCCAGGTTTCCAGGAACTCTGTAGAAGCTGGTTTCAAGGGTTTGGTGGTGATGTCTGTTCTATGTCCTCATTCTATCCAATTCCTCAGTAATCTTCTAGTGCTAAGCATTTTATTACTTAGTACATCCTTTGTATAAGAGTACATACATAGAGAGCATTTAGAAAATGAATTTATCTTGTCTAAATCAATATTCTCTTCCAGATTGGCAGTATCCAGTAACCTGAAGTTCTTTCAACCATATATGCACTGAATAAGGTAATGATATGTAAGGCATGCCTTTCTCCGTATGATGTTTTTATTTGTGTTTAGCTCAAAATCATTCCAAAAAAATATCCAAAACATTTGGCAATATGGACCAGGCTTGTATTATTTTCAAGGAAGATGTATGCATATATAAATATTTAATTTTGAGTGATAAAAGCTAATATAGTTTGTAACTCATGTAATAAAGTTCATAGAATATAGTTGGGAACAGAAACACGCACAGAGAACTAATACTAGATAATTCATGGGAATATATTTAATATTAAAGAATGTATATCAAATATAAACCCAGATTCTATCAAATTCTCTTGTTTTATTTTTTTTT
>NW_023253040.1:227763-232326 GCF_002007445.2 Ailuropoda melanoleuca
CAGTCAAAACTAGAGGCTCTGACGGCCAGGGTCACCGAGGCAGAGGAACGCGTTAGCGAATTGGAGGATGGGTTAGTAGAAGAAAAAACGAAAATAGAAGCTGGTCTTAAAAAAATCCACGCCCACGAATGTAGATTACGGGAGATTACTGACTCTATGAAACGATCCAATGTCAGAATCATCGGCATCCCTGAAGGGGTGGAGAAAAACAGAGGTCTAGAAGAGATATTTGAACAAATTGTAGCTGAAAACTTCCCTAATCTAGCAAGGGAAACAAGCATTCGTGTCCAAGAGGCAGAGAGGACCCCATCCAAGCTCAACCAGGACAAACCTACGCCACGGCATGTCATAGTGCAATTCGCAAATATTAGATCCAAGGATACAGTATTGAAAGCGGCCAGGGCAAAGAAATTTCTCACGTACCAAGGCAAAGGTATCAGGATTACGTCAGACCTGTCTACAGAGACCTGGAATGAGAGAAAGGCTTGGGGGGGCATTTTTAAAGCTCTTTCAGAGAAAAACATGCAGCCAAGGATCCTTTATCCAGCAAAGCTGTCATTCAGAATTGATGGAGAAATAAAGACGTTCCAAAATCGCCAATCATTAACCAATTTCGTAACCACGAAACCAGCCCTACAGGAGATATTAAGGGGGGCTCTATAAAGGTAAAAAGGCCCCAAGAGTGATACAGAGCAGCAAGTCACAACCGATACAAAGACTTTAAAGAGAAATGGCATCATTAAAATCATATCTGTCAATAATCTCTATCAATCTAAATGGCTTAAACTCTCCCATAAAACGCCACAGGGTTGCAGATTGGATAAAAAGACATGACCCATCCATTTGCTGTCTACAAGAGACTCATTTTGAACCCAAAGATGCATTCAGACTTAGAGTAAGGGGATGGAGTACCATCTTCCACGCAAATGGACCTCAAAAGAAAGCTGGAGTAGCAATTCTCATATCAGATAGACTGGATTTTAAACTAGAGGCCATAGAGAGAGATACAGAAGGGCACTATATTATTCTTAAAGGAAGTATTCAACAAGTGGATATGACAATTATTAATATATATGCCCCCAACAGGGGAGCAGCAAGATACACAAGCCAACTCTTAACCAAAATAAAGAGACATATAGATAAGAACACAGTAATAGTAGGGGACCTCAACACCCCACTATCAGAAATAGACAGAACACCCTGGCAAAAACTAAGCAAAGAATCAAAGGCTTTGAATGCCATACTCGACGAGTTGGACCTCATAGATATATATAGAACACTACACCCCAGAACCAAAGAATACTCATTCTATTCAAATGCCCATGGAACATTCTCAAGAATAGATCATGCTCTGGGACACAAAACAGGTCTCAGCCAATACCAAAAGATTGAAATTATCCCCTGCATATTCTCAGACCACAACGCTCTGAAATTGGAACTCAACCACAAGGAAAAACCTGGAAGAAACTCAAACACTTGGAGGCTAAGAACCATCCTGCTCAAGAATGACTCGATAAACCAGGAAATCAAAAAACAAATTAAACAATTTATGGAGACCAACGAGAATGAATACACAACGGTCCAAAACCTATGGGATACTGCAAAGGCAGTCCTAAGGGGGAAATACATAGCCATCCAAGCCTCACTCAAAAGAATAGAAAAATCTAAAATGCAGTTTCTATATTCTCACCTCAAGAAACTGGAACAGCAACAGAGGGACAGGCCTAACCCACTGACAAGGAAGGAGTTGACCAAGATTAGAGCAGAAATCAATGAATTAGAGACCAGAACCACAGTAGAGCAGATCAACAGGACTAGAAGCTGGTTCTTTGAGAGAATCCATAAAATTGATAGACCACTGGCAAAACTTGTCCAAAAACAAAGAGAAAGGACTGAGATTATTAAAATTATGACTGAAAAGGGAGAGGTCACGACCAGCACCATTGAAATTGCAAGGATTATTAGAAACTTTTATCAACAGCTATATGCCAAAAAACTAAACAATCTGGAAGAGATGGAGGCCTTCCTGGAAACCTATAAACTACCAAGACTGAAACAGGAAGAAATAGATTTCTTAAATAGGCCAATTAACTATGAAGAAATTGAGTCAGTGATAAACAACCTTCCAAATAATAAAACTCCAGGCCCAGACGGTTTTCCTGGGGAATTCTACCAAACATTCAAAGAAGAAATAATACCTATTCTCCTAAAGCTATTTCAAAAAATAGAAACAGAAGGAAAGCTACCAAACTCATTCTATGAGGCTAATATTACCTTGATCCCCAAACCAGGCAAAGACCCCCTCAAAAAGGAGAATTACAGACCGATTTCTCTAATGAATATGGATGCCAAAATCCTCAACAAGATCCTTGCTAATAGAATCCAACAGTACATTAAAAGGATTATCCATCATGACCAAGTGGGATTCATACCTGGGATGCAAGCATGGTTCAACACTCGCAAATCAATCAATGTGATACATCATATCAACAAGAAAAGACTCAAGAACCATATGATCCTCTCAATTGATGCAGAAAAAGCATTTGACAAATTCTCTTGTTTTAAAGTTCATTTTAATCAAGAAAAATGCCTGCTTGGGAACTTAAAGCATCTCTTAAACATTCTTCCTATAGCAGTGTTAATTTCCTTGTTCCGCAGACTGTATATAATGGGGTTCATGAGTGGGGAACCATAATATAGAATATAGCTGTCAGCAAATTTTTAAGGGATGCTTCATTTGCAATGTGACCTAAGACAGCAATCATTCTAGAAATTATAAACAAAAGAATTACCAACTGTGGGGTACAGGTGGATAGAGCTTTGTTGCGGGCTTCCACTGAATGTATCTTAAGCACAGTTGAAAATATGTTAATCTATGGCATAACCAGAAAGGAAATAAATACTAAGACAATACAAGCACGTATAGCAAGGATTACAGATTCAGAAAACTGAACATATGAAGATGATATCCTCATAATTTGTGGTATATCACATAAAAATTGATTGATCACATTGGACCTTGTGAAGGGAAGCCTGAACAAGTTACTAGTGTGGAGAGTGGAATAAACTAGCCCACTTCCCCATGAGCCACCTGTTGCCTGAATGCACAAACGTGGTGTGATGGTCAATCCATAGTACAAAGGGTGGCAAATGGCAACATACCGGTCATAGGACATCACCACAAGGAGAGCAAGCTCTATAGATGCAAAGAGAATATACAGGAAAATCTGAGCAGCACATTCTTTGAGTGAAATTGATTTACTGACTGTCAGGGAATTCACAATTAATTTTGGAACACTAACAGAGATGCAGCAAAGGTCTATGAAGGATAAGTTGCTTATAAAAAAATACATCCGAGAGTGAAGATGTGGGTCTGTCACAATGGCAGTAATGGTCAGGATATTTCCAGCCACGGCTCCTAAATAAATCAACAGGAACAGCAGACCTTGAAAAATTTGGATCTCCCGAGAGCTTGAGATATCCATGAGGAAGAATTCTGTGAAAAAGGTGAGATTGCCCATGTTTTCTAACATGCTGCAGTAACCTGGAGTAAAGAATAAAGTGATAAGATGATGCAAAAATAAAAAGTGAATGCAGACAGTTCATAACACCTCCAAATACATGCAGTTGTTGGACACACTGTGTGGCTTCTAACCAAAAAGTGTGGATAGAAGAAATTGGAAAAAAAAGGATTATATTTTGAAATCAATAAAGGACCATATTCCATTTGACAGTTCTTTCCAACTATGCTGAGATATCATATTAGTTTCAAAAGTCATAAAATCAGAGAACTAAGATCATAAGGATATAAAATAAAATTAAGACCTTACAGCTTTGAGTACATTATTGAGTACATTTACACTATTTTTCTAAAATATCTTACCAGAGTCTGCTATTTAAATTTATCTTCTGTGAATGTCTAGAATTATAAGATTTTAACTTAAAATATCAGAAATCATATTTTTCTATTTTTTAAATGTATCCCACTTTTGAAGAACAAAGAAAAGGGAAACAGAAACAAATTCAACTATTATTACAGAAAATACGATTTGTATCACCATTTTATAATGATAAGGAGCTGCTTGCATTGGTGAATTTACATAAATTTTCAGTTGTTTTTAANGGTGAATTTACATAAATTTTCAGTTGTGTTTAGACTATTTCTATAAGAATTACTTTAGTTATTTGTGATACTTTGATTATCCTCATTTTACTAAAAGAATATGTTATTACCGATCAAAAGAAAATGCTTAGTGATTAAGTTGATATTATTGATATTATTTATTTATGACATAGGTTAGTGATACAATAAGTCTTAGAGTTATTTTTAATTTGTTTTATTAAAACCACATATTGACTGTTGGTTATTGGAAGCCTCATTCATATGCTCAATGTTTTCAGATTACATATCATTTCTCTTAGGTCTATACAAATCCTGAAGTTTCTCTATGGTCAAGTTAATTTACCTCTCCTCCTTTGGAAATTATTGTGCTGGATAAATAGAAAATGAATATTCTTGGGCCTAAGATACACTTCAGCATGTTTTTCCTTCTCCTTACTATC
>NW_023253040.1:232426-275090 GCF_002007445.2 Ailuropoda melanoleuca
TAACAGAATTTTACAACTCAACAACCAAAAATTGAATAAACCAATTAAAAAATGGACAGAAGTCATGAATACACATTTTTTTTCCCTAAGAAGACATCTAGATGGCCAATAAACACAGGGAAAGATGTTCAACATCACTTATCATCATCAGGGAAATACAAATCAAACCCATTATGAGATACTACCTCATACCTGTCAAAATGGCTAAAATCAGCATCACAAGAAACAACAGGTGGTGAGGGTGTGGAGAAAGGGGAACCCTCTTACACGGTGGGAATGTAAACTGATGCAGCCACTCTGGAAGATGGTATGGTGGTTCCCCAAAAGTTAAAAAATATGGCTGCTGTAGGATCTATCAATTGCACTACTAGGTATTTTCACAAAAAAATTTTAAAAAATGCTAATTCCAAGGGATACATGAACACTGATGTTTACAGCAGAATTATCTACGATAATCAACTATGGAAACAGCCCAAGTGCCCACTGATTGATGAATGGTTAAAAAGATGTGGTATATACATAAAATGATATGCTACTCAGCCATAAAAAAGAATGAAATCTTGTCATTTACAATAACATGGAGGAAAAAGATAGTATTATGCTAAGTGAAACACATCGGTCAGAGGAAGACAAATATCACATGATTTCACACATGTGGAATTTAAGAAACAAAACAAAGGAACAAGGGGTGGGGGAGAGAGAAAGGCAAATCAAGAAAGTGTCTCTTAAGTAGGGATAGCAAACTGATGGTTACCAGAGGATAGTGTGTTTGGGGCATCAGTTGGTTAAAGAGATGATGGGGATTAAAGAGTGTAGTTGCTGTGATGATCAATGATAAGTGTTGAATCACTAAATTGTACTCTTGAAACTAATATTGCATTGTATGTTAACTAACTGGAATTTAAATAAAAACTTTTAAAAAAGTCAACCAACAGCTTACTTTACATATCAGGTCCTCAAATATTTAATACTTACCACTTATTCGAATGTAATTTCTTAGTGGTGTTGGTGTTATGTATTTCTTTAATATTTTATTTGTTTTATTTATTTATTTATTTATCTAATTATTATTTGATAGAGACAGAAAGAGAGAGCACAAGAAAGGGGAGCGGCAGACAGAGGGAGAGGGAGAAACAGGCTCGCCATTGAACAGGGAGCCCAATGCGGGACTCGATCCCAAGACCCTGGGATCATGACCTGAGCCGAAGGCAGATGCTTAATTGACTGAGCCACCCAGGCACCCCTGCCGTTATTTTTGTGTTACTCGAATCACTGTGAAATAATCCTATCCTATTAGAAGCAGTGAGTATCTCACCAAGTTTTCCACAAATCCGGCTTGGGCCAATACTGCAAAAGGTTATCAGGAATGTTCTAGAATTTTCTAGAAAATATCTTTAGAAAGCAATTTATTGAAAACTGTTCTAGGTGGTTAAGTGCCTGACTCTTAATTTCAGCTCAGGTCATGGTCTCAGGGTTGTGAGACCAACCTCTGAGTTGGGCTCTGCACTCAGTGCGGAGTTGGCTTGAGATTTTCTCCTCCTCTTACTCTGCCCCTCTCTCTTCTAATGTTCTCTCCTTCAAATACATAAATAGATTTTTAAAATTTTTTCTAGAATATTTTTTAGGATTTTTGTTCTATAATTTTGTTGAAAAAGTTCTAGAATTTTATGTGGGATATAGCTATTGAACTATATCAGTTTTTATATATTTTGGATATTAACCCCTTATTAGATTATTTATTTGAACATTTTTCCCTTTCCATAGTTGGCTTTTTAAAAAAAATTTGTTGATTATTTCTTTAGCTATGCAAAGAAACCTTTCAGTTTTATTCAGTTCATTTATTTATTTTGCTTTTAGTGTTTTTGCTTATGATGTTATATCTGGGAATTTGCTGTCAAGACCATGTAAATAAGCTTTTTCCCCCCATATGTTTTCTTATATGAATTTATGTTTTCGGATCTTACATTTAAGTCTTTGATACATTTTGAGTTCATTTAGTTTTCTGTAAGATAGGAGTCTAATTTCATTAGTTTGCATGTGTTTTCCAGTTTTCCAACTCCTTGTATTGAAGGCACTGTCATTTACCAAGTGAATACTCATCACCCTTCTGGAACATTAGTTTACCATATATGTGAGAGCTTATTTCTGGACTCTCAGTTCTGTTCCACGGATCTACCTGTCTATTTTCATGCCAGTAGCAACCATATTGCTTTGATTCTAGCTAATTTGGGGTAATATGAGCATTTTAACATTAAAGAAAATTTTCCAAGCTAAGAATATGACATATATTTCCATCGTTAATGTCTTTAATTTATTTCATCAAAGTATTGTAGTTTTTAGTGTATAAATCATTGCCCTCTTTGGTCATTATTCATCTCCATTTTATTGATTTTGATGCTATTGTGAACGGAATATTTCTTTTTCAGTTATTTTTGTGAATGTACAGAAATGCAACTCTTTTCTGCATGTTGATTATGTATCCTAAAACTTTACTGAATTCATTTATTATTTCTAGCAGTTTATTGGTGGATTTTTAAAAGATTTTCTAGATATAATATCATCTTGTGTGCTTTCAGAGACAATTTTACTACTTCATTTTCTAATTGGGTATTTTCTTTTTCTTGCTTTATTGTTCTAAGATACTCATTACTAATTTGAATATTGGTGGTGATAGTGGACACACTTATTTTTGATCTTAGAGGAAAACCTTTCAATCTTTCACTGATTAGTATGATATTGGCTCTGAATTTGGCCTATTGACCTTTATTGTATTGAGTTATATTGCTCTTATACGCAATTAGTTTTAGTGTTTTTATCATGAATGAATGTTGTATGTTTAATGCTTTTTTGCATGCATTGAGATTATCATATGATTTTATCTTTCATTCTATTAATGTAATGTGTCACATTTATTTATTTGTGTGTTTTGAATCATTTTTGCCTCCCATGTATGAATCCCACATAATCATTTTGTGTGATCCTTTTAATCTGATGTTTAAGTTGATATGCTTATACTTTCTTGAGAATTTTTACATATATTTATCTCAGATATTGATAAATATATCTTTTTTCATTTTTGAATTTTCTTCTCTGGCTTTAGTATCAGGGTAATGTTGATCTCTTAAAATCATTTTTGTAGTGTTTCCATCTTCAACTTTTCAGAAAATTTTGAGAGGGATTGACATTAATGTTTTCAGTGTTTGATAGACTTCACTATTGAAACCCATCCGCTTCTGGGATTTTCTGTATTGGGAGGTTTCTGATTACTGATTCAAGTTTCTTATTTATTGGTTTGTCCAGAATTTCTATTTATTCTTGATTCAGTCTTAATAGGTTGTATGTTTTTAGGGATTATCTTTTCTTTAAGGTCACCCAGTTTATTGGCATAAAAATTCTTCACAGTACTTTCTCATGACCCTTTATGTTTCTGTCGTATCAGTTATAATATATTCTCATCCGTTTCTGGTGATATTGATTTTGATATTTTCTTTCTTTTTTTTTTAATCTTGGTCTACTAAAATTCTACCAGTTTTGTTTGGCTTTAAAAATCAACTATGAGTTGATTATTCTTTTCTTTTTTTTTCTAGCCTTAAAAAGATGTAGTTTCTGCTGTGATCTCTGTTATTTCCTTCCACAAAATTTTGACTCAATTTATTCATCTTTTCCTAGTTTCTTGAGTTGAAATGTTAGGCTTTTAAAATTTTTTATAATTTTTTTCTTAACGTAGACATTTGTCACCATAAACTGCTTTTCCTGGATTACCATGTCTTGATACATTGAGTTTCCAATTTTATTTATCTCAAGATATTTTTAGATTTCCCTTTTGATTACTGCTATTAATCAGTAAGTGTACAGGAATGTGCTATTTCATCTCCATATGTTTGTGTATTTTACAGTTTTTTCCCCGTGTTAATGATTTCTAGTTTCATGCCATTGTGTCCAGAAATGATGTTTGATATGATTTTGTTTTTATGTTTGTTTAGACTTGTTTTGTGGTATAACATAGGATTAATACTGAAAAATGTTTCATGTAAACTCAAGGAGAAAATTTTGTGTCCTGGCTCTGTTGAATGGAGTTCTGTGCATTTGTCTGTTAGATCCATTTATTCTAACACATAGTTCAAATATTATTTTTCCTTATTGATTTTCTCTCAGGATGTCCCATCGATTGTTGTAAGTGGGGTATTGAAGTTTTCTACTATCACTGTATTACTATTCCCCCCCTTCAGTTCTGTTAATATTTTCCTTATATACTTAGATATTCTGATGTTGAGTGAATAATACTTATAATTGTTATATCTTTTTGATTAATTGTTCATTTTATCATTACATGATGACTCTTTGTCTTATGACACCTTTTTACATATAGTTTGTTTTATCGGACAAAAGTGTAGCTACATTTGTCCTTATTTGGGTTCCATTTGCATGGGATATCTTTTACCATTCCTTCCCTTTCAGCGTACCTGTGTCTTTAAGCTGATGTGAGTTTCCTTTAAGTAGCCTGTAATTGGGTCTTGTTTTTATATTCATTCAGCCACTCTTTATCTTTTTAATTGGATTATTTATTACAATTTTATTTATAATTAGTTTTGGTAGCTTAAGACTTAGTGTTGCCATTTTTTAATGTGCATTCTCAGTGTTTCATAGATCTTTCTTACTCTCTCTCTTTTTTATCCTTTGTTGCTACTTCAATATGAGTTGACGATATTCTGTTAATTGCATTCTCTTTGACTTTGACTCCTTATCCTTCATCCTGTCTTCGTAACTACCATAGTTATCTCATTTGTAGTTAACATAAAAATTAGAGGTCCATATACACATTTGAATATTACTCAGCTATCAAAAATAATGATTTCTCAACATTTGCTGCAACATGGACAGTACTGGAGGAGATAATGCTAAGTGAAATTAGTCAAGCAGAGAAAGACAATTATCATATGGTTTCTCTCATCTATGGAACATAAGAACTAGGAAGATCAGTAGGAGAAGAAAGTTATAAAGAAAGGTGAGTAATCAGAAGGGGGAATGAAGCATGAGAGACTATGTACTGAGAAACAAACTGAGGGCTTCAGAGGGGAGGGCGGTGGGGGAATGGGATAGGCTGGTGATGGGTGGTGGGGAGGGCACGTATTGCATGGTGTACTGGGTGTTATACACAAATAATGAATCATCGAACTTTGCATCGGAATCCAGGGATGTACTGTATGGTGATTAACATAGTATAATAAAAAATATTTTAAAAAATTAAATAAAACATCATACAGTTGTGATATTCTATTTTAACCTGATAATTAATTTGTTTAAATAGAAAAATTCTACTATTTTGCCACTCTCCCCATGTTTTATGTTTTTGATGTCACAAGTTACACATTATATCATGTAAACATTAAGTACTTATTGTAGATGTGTTTATTTTTAATANTATTGTAGCTGTGTTTATTTTTAATATTTTTTAAAGACTATATTTATTTATTTGACAGAGACAGTAAGAGAGGGAACACAAGCAAAGGGAGTGTGAGAGGGAGAAGCAGGCTTCCCACTGAGCAGAGAGCCCAATGTGGGGCTTGATCCCAGGGTCCTGGGATCAGGGCCTGAGCTGAAGGCAGACGCTTAACAGCTGAGCCATCTAGGCATCACAATTTTAAATCCTTTTGTCTTTTATTTTTTATATTAGAATTNGCGGTTTCATGGCTCCCCGCTTCGTACCTCGATACTCAGGGCTGGAGATGTTCATTTGTAGAGATCCAGATGTATCTTCCTGCGTCTCAGGCTGATTCCGTGGATGTTCCTGCTGGTCTGGTAACTATCCAGCTCAACTCAGGGGACCGGCTGAAAAAGGGGTCCCCTACTCCTCCGCCATCTTAACCTCCTCCCCCTTGTCTCTGTAGTGAGTTTTATACTTTCATATATTTTCATGTTGCTGACCACCATATTTTTTTTTCTGCTCTAATTACTTCCCATGTTGTTTCTTGTAAGGCTGATGGTGGTGAACTCTTTTACAAGCACTACCAGTGGTTATTCCTCCTGGCTCATTACATAATAAATAGGTAAAATCACCTAGTTCATAGCTTTTCCCAAATGGGGACCAGAGTGATTATCTAAAGTCTTGATTTTCCTAGGTGCTTCCAAGGCAGCTTCCAATCAGCCTGCATTTGGCAGCTGGCAGAGAAGACCACTGTTAGTCCTTTGAGCGGCTGAATTAATATGTAGGATTTCTGTTGGTTCTGAGTACTGACAGATATTTGCACACTCTGCAATATGCTGCCATATTCAAGTAATGCCATGAAGATAATTTAATCTATGTGATAGATTCAATTTTATCACATTATTAATGTAATTGAAGCATATATTTACTAAAATTCCTTGCCCATTAATGTTTTCTTACCAAATGTAAGAGTGAAATAAATTTTATGATTATCAAAAAATAGTGAAACCATTAATTTCAGTTTTATGTTTTTTCTTTTTCTTTTTTTTTTTTTGTTTTTTAAGTAAGTTCCACACAGATTATGGAGCCCAAACTCATGACCCCGATATCAAGACCTGAGCTGATGCTGAGTCAGAATCTCAACAGACTGAGCCACCCAGGTGCCCCTCAATTTTATCTTTTTAACATAATAACATAATCAAATTGCATAATATGCATGCATGTATTTATTCATGTATATTCATATGTGTACGTATGAATATGTATATATGGGTATACATACATATATATGGGTATATATGGGTATACATACATATATATGCTTTATATATATATATGCTTCTATAAATGTGCTTGTAAAAACTATCACATTGGTACATCAGAATGCTAAAATAAAATTATAATTAGATTATAAGTACACCAGTGAAGTGGAATGTAATGAAAAGAAAGTCAAGTCTCAAATTAGCATCCTACAATTGATAGACATAACTGTATTGAATCTGATAGAATAACTTAAAATTTTAATTTCTATTTTCTTGCCAGTGGAAAAGTGTGGAGATGTGATGAGAGATGTGATGAGAGTTAAGATAAGATGCTTTGTGTGAAAATAATGTACAAATCTCTTAAGCATTAAATAAGTGGAAGAACTAATATATATATATATCTCAATGAGTACTGATGCTACAGGGGAAAAATAATCCACAGTTAAAATAAAAGTGTTTTAGAGGGGAGGGGCTTGTGGGGATGTACTAATCCAGTGACATCCAGGAGGGCATGTTTTGCATGTTTTGCATGGAGCACTGGGTGTTATACACAAATAAGGAATCACGGAACACTACATCAAAAGCCATTGATGTACTATATGGTGACTAACATATCATAATAAAAAAATAAAATGTTTCTGATAATAGTTCTACATTTCATATATTTTTGCATGATGTTTTAATTTTAGTTTTGTGTAGTGCTTTCAAAAGCATTGAACTTTTCTATTAATTTTTAACATAATTTCGTTTGTCAGCTAGTTTATTTATGTTCATGTTAGATTTTAACATTTTTATATCTTTGCTTTTCTTTTGACAGTATTGATTTTACCATCACTAATTTTTTTTAAGATCAAACTGGGCTCATAAGAGTTTCCATCAAAATTGAGCATTGAATTTTGTCAAATGCTCTTTCTTTATCAGTTGATATATAAATTCCCCTCCTGTGCCTGTGGATGTGATTAATTCATTTTTAATGCTGAGCCATCTTTGAATACCTGTAATAAATCTCACTTGATAGTGGTATATAATTATTTCTAAACATGGTTGAACTTCACTTGGTAAATTTTTTGATGATATTTGCATCCATGTTTAAAAGAAATATATATCTCTAATTCTCCTTTTACATAATTATCTTTAGCTGGTTTTGTTTTTATAGTAACATTTGTTTCAGAGAATAAGTTAGGAGTGTTCTCTCACTTCTATTTTCTAGTAGAGCTTGTGGAGAAATGTTATCATATCTTATTTAAATGTATGGTAGAATTCATAATTTAAACATTTTTGGGCGTGCTGCCTTTTGTTTGTTTTTAACTGTTATTTATTATTAATACTTAAAATTTATAATTGTTTATTAATTCAACTTTTAAATTGTAATGAACCTGTTCAGATTCTCTCCCCTTTTGTGAGTTTTGAAAGCTTATGCTTTTCAAGGAAAGTGTTGTCCATTATATTCCATTATTATGCTTTCAATGTCCATATGGGAAAAATGATTATGACTCCTTTCTTATTTCTGTTATTGATCATTTGTGTCTGTTGTCTTCTTGGAAAGCCTGAATAGATATGTATTAATTCTATTTTTTTAAGAACCTGTTTTATGCTTTATTGATTTTCTCCATTGCTTATATGTTTCGCTTAGAACTCTGTTCTTTGTTAACAAATTTTCCAGTTCTTTCACTAGCGTTTTTTAATAATTCCATTGTGATTTGAGATGATCCTTGTAATATTTCTATTATTGTAAAATTGCTAAGGTGTGTTTCAATGTTAATAGTACAATTTATTTGGTGAATATTCTATGTTGACAAGAATGTGCATTATGTCTTTGATGTAGCAATCATGTCAATCACATCAATTTGATCAATAGTATTTGTTGTGTTGAAGCTATACTTATCTTCTGCATGCTTGATCTATATCAGTTATTGAAATTTATTAAAAGGGTTTACTTATTCTTTATTTTTTCTAGTTTTTCCACTGATATTTTGACACATTAATGTATGCGCACAGATTTGGATTGTTATCCCTTTATGGCATTTCCTATTAATTTATTATCATCCTCTCTTTCTATTTTCTCTAGTTTTCATTGATTACCTGGTATACTTTATTTCATTTCTTAGTATATCAATTACACTTACTGTATATTTTCAATTTTTCTTTTTTTTTTAAAGATTTTATTTATTTATTCGACAGAGTTAGAGACAGCCAGCGAGAAAGGGAACACAAGCAGGGGGAGTGGGAGAGGAAGAAGCAGGCTCCTAGCGGAGGAGCCTGATGTGGGGCTCGATCCCATAATGCCGGGATCATGCCCTGAGCCGAAGGCAGACGCTTAACCGCTGTGCCGCCCAGGCGCCCCTATTTTCAGTTTCTCAATGCTCTTCACAGTGAACACTTGTGGGATTCCTGATGGCAAATGTAAAAAAAAAAAGTGTGGGTCCCCACAACTAATACCGTGGCATTCACGTGGCCCTCATTTTCAGTTAACCTCCAGATATTAATTAGCCCGATCTTCTAGATGTTCCTACAAGTATGTCTCCAACAGTTCTTGCTCCCGGAAACTGATTTCAGCTCTGCTTCTCTGGATTCGCCTGTCACCTCAGATGCCTGTTTCCCCTGAAATTTGTTTCTTTGATGGATGCAATAAGTTGTTGACATTCATATTGTATTGCTTTTTCTTATTGTAAGGATGGAAATGAAAATTTACAAGATCTTTACATGTGAAAACTGAAACTTAAAGTATTTATTTTTTATAGGAAATGTTAAGTGAATTTATTTTCTTTGACTCAATTACTTTTTAGCATTTTTTATAGTTCCAAGTTTTTATGTAAATTCCAGTTAGTGAACATATGGTGCAATATTGGTTTCAGGAATATAATTTAGTGATTCATCACTTACATCTAACACCTGGTACTCATCACAAGTGCCTCTTAGACAACCATCGCCCATTTAACTCATACCCTGCCCACCTCCCTTCCAGCAAACTTCAGTTTGTTCTCTATAGTTAAGAGTCTATTTTATGGTTTGCCTCTCTCTTTTTCCTCCTATGTTCATCTGTTTTGTTTCTTAAATTCCACAGATGAGTGAAATCATACCATATTTGTCTTTCTCTGACTGACTTATTTTGCTTGACATAACACACTCTAACTCCACCCACGTCATTGCAAAAGGCAAGATTTCCTTCTTTTTGATGGCTGAGTAATATGACTATTACTCAAATATCTATCTATCATCTATCTATCATCTCTCATCTATCTATCATCTATCTATCATCTATCTATCTATCATCTATCATCTATTATCTATCTGTATCTATCTATCTATCATCTATCATCTATCTATCATCTATCTGTCTATCTATCTATCTATCTATCTATCTATCATCTATCATCTATCTATCTATCTATCATCTATCTATCTATCTATCTATCTATCATCTATCATCTATCTATCTATAATGGATCCATATATCCATTCATCAGTCCATGGGCATTTGGGATCTTTCCATAATTTGGCTAGTGTTCACAATGCAGCCATTAACATTGGGATGCATGTATCCCTTTGAATCAGCATTTTGTATCCTTTAGGTAATGCCTACTAGTGCAATTGCTGGATTATAGGGTAGTTCTATTTTAACCTTTTGAGGGTCATTCATACTGTTTTCTAGTGTGCCTACAGGAGATTGCATTCCCACCAACAGTGTAAGAGTGTTCCCTTTTCTCCACATCCCCTCCAACATTGGTTGTTTCCTGTGTTGTTAATTTTAGCCATTCTGACAAGTGTGAGGTGATATCTCATTATGGTTTTGTTTTCTATTTCCCTGATGATGAGTGATGTTGAGCATCTTTTCATATGTCTACTAGCTTTACATATGTTTTCCTTGGAAAAATGTCCAATCATGTCTTCTGCGCATTTCTTAACTGGATTATTGTTTTGTTTTGTTTTGTTTTGTTGTTAGTGTTAAATTTGGTAAGTTCTTTATAGGTTTGGTGTATTAACACTTTATCAGACATATCAGTTGCAAATATCTTCTCCCACTCCAAAGGTTGCCTTTAGTTTGGTTGATTGTTTCCCTCACTGTGCAGAAGCTTTTTATCTTGATAAAGTCCCAAGAGTTCATTTTTTCATTTGTTTCCTTTCGCCTCAGGAGATGTGTCCAGTAAGAAGTTGCTACAGCTGATGTCAGGAGGATACTGCCTGTGTTCTCTAGGATTTTGATGGTTTCCTGTCTCACATATAGGTCTTTCATTAATTTTGAATTTACTTTCATATGTGGTGTAAGAAAGTGGTACAGTTTCATTCTTCTGCTTCTTACAGTCCAATTTCCCAACACTATTTGTTGAAGAGACTGTCTTTCTCCATTGAATATTCTTTCCTGCTTTGTTGAAGATTAGTTGGCCATAGAATTGTGGGTCCATTTCTGAGCTTTCTATTCTGTTCCATTGATCAATGTGTCTGTTTTTGTGCCAGTCCCACACTGTCTTGATCCCTGTAGATTTTTAATATAACTCGAAGACCAGAATTGTGATGCCTTCATTTGTCCTTTACTTTTTCAAGATTCTTTTGGTTATTTGGGGGTGGTTTTTTGTTTGTTTGTTTGTTTGATACAAATTTTAGGATTGTTTATTCTAGCTATGTGAAAAATACTGTTGGTACTTTGATATGGAGTTCATTAAATTTATAAATTCCTTTGGGTAGTATAGACATTTTAACACTATTTGTTCTTCCGATCCATAAGCATGGAATGTTTTTCCATTTCTTCGTGTCATTTTCAATTTATTTCATAAGTATTGTAAAGTTTTCAGAGCACAGATGTTTTACCTTTTTGGTTAGGTTTGTCCTAGGTATTTTATGGGATTTTGGTGCACTTTAAATGGGATGATTCCTTGATTTCTCTTTCTGCTGCTTCATTATTGGTGTATAGAAATGAAACAGGGACCTGTACATTAATTTTGTATCCTTTGGCTTTACTGAATAGGTGCATCAGTTCTAGAGTTTTTTCAGTGGAGTCATTCAGGTGCTCTGCATGGAGTATCATGTCATCTGAAAATAGTGAAAGTTTACTTCTTCCTTGACAATCTGTATTCATTTTATTTCCTTTTGTTGTCTAATTACAGAAGCTAGGATTTTCAGTACTATTTTATTATCCATTCATTCATTCATTATGTAATTATTTATTTATTTTTATTATGTTATGCTAGTCACCATACATCCAGTACTATTTTATTTATTTTTTATTTTATTTTTTTAAGATTTTATTTATCTATGTGACAGAGATAGAGACAGCCAGCGAGAGAGGGAACACAGCAGGAGAATGGGAGAGGAAGAAGCAGGCTCCCAGCGGAGGAGCCCGATAACACCGGGATCACGCCCTGAGCCGAAGGCAGACGCTTAACGACTGTGCTACCCAGGTGCCCCTCCAGTATTATTTTAAATAACAGTGGTGAAATTGGACATTCCTGCCATGTACCTGAACATAGAAGAAAGGCTCTGTTTTTCCTCATTAAGGATGATATTAGCTGTGGGTCATTTGTATATGGTCTTTTTGATGTTGTGGTATGTTCCTTAAAACCCTATTTTGTTGAGGGTTTTTGTTATCAAGAATGGATACTGTATTTTGTTAAATGCTTTTTCTGCATCTTTTGAGAGAATCGTATGGTTCTTACCCTTTCTTTCATTAATATGGTGTATCATGTTGTTTGATTTCGGAATATTGAACTATCCATGCAGCCCAGGAATAATCCCACTTGATCATGGTGAATGAATCTTTTAATTTACTGTTAGATTCAATTTGCTAGTATTTTGTTGGTAATTTTTGCATCCATGTTCATCAGTGATATAGGCCTGTAATTCTTTTTAGTGTGTTCTTTTTCTGGTTTTGAAATCATGGTAATGCTGTCCTCGTAGAATGAGTTTGGAAGTTTTTTCTCCATTTTTATTTTTTGGAAGAGTTTGAGAAGAACAGTTATTAACTCTTCTTTAAATGTTTGGAAGAATTACTCTGTGAGGTCATCTGGCCATAGTCTTCTGTTTGTTAGGAGAGTTTTGATTACAGATTCAATTTCTTTGCTGCTTATGGGTCTGTCCAGGTTTTCTATTTCTTCCCACTTTAGTTTTGGCAGTTTATATGTTTCTAGAAAGTTATCCATTTCTTCCAGATTGCCCAGTTTGTTAGCATATAATTTTTCATAATATTCTCTTATAATTCTTTGTATTTCTGTGATATTTGGTTGTGTTCGCTCCTCTTTCATTCATAATTTTATTTATTTAGGTTATCTCTCCCTGTTTTTGATAAATTTCTGGCTTGGGGTCTATCAATTTTATTAATTCTTTCAAGGAAATATCTGGTTTAATTCTGTTGTACTTTTTTTTTTGCTTCGATATCATTTGTTTCTGCTCAAATCTATTATTTCCTTTCTTCTGCTGGCTTTAGTTTTCATTTGTTGTGTTTTTCTAAATCCTTAAGGTGTATTGTTAGTTTACTTATTTGAGATTTTTCTTGCTTTTCAAGGTAGGCCCATATTGCTATATACTTCCCTCTAGGACTGCTTTTGGTGCATTGACGTCCTAGAGGTTTAGGCCATTGTGTTTTCATTTTCATTTGTGTCCATGTGTTTTTTTATTTCTTTTTTAATTTTTTGGTTTACCCTTTAAGTTTTTAGTAGGATGTTCTTCAACCTCCATGTATGTTTGATCTTTCCTAAATATTTTTCTTGTGGTTGACTTCAAGTTTCATTTGTTGTGGTCCAAAAATATGTATGGTATGATCTCAATCTTTTTGTATTTGCTGAAGTCTGATTTGAGACCTAGTATGGGATCTATTCAGAAGAATGTTCCATGTTGGGTAAACTAGACAGCAGCTTACAAAGCAATGAATCTGGACCACGTTCATATACCATACACAAAACTAAATGGAAAATTGATAAGAAGGGACGCCTGGGTGGCTTAGTTGTTAAGCATCTGCCCTCGGCTCAGGGAGTGATCCCAGAGTCCTGGGATCAAGCCCCACATCAGGCTCCCTGCTCCACTGGGAAGCCTGCTTCTTCCTCTCCCACTCCCCCTGCTTGTGTTCCCTCTCTCACTGGCTGTCTTTCTCTCTATCAAATAAATAAATAAAATATTTAAAACATGGATAAGAAGATGGCAGCATACCAGGAGTACCCTAGGCTTGCCTCATCCCTTAAACACAGGTAGATAAATATTAAATCATTCTGCATACTGAAGAAATTGATCTGAAAACTGACAGAATGAACTGCACAGCTAGAGGCAGAACAGAGGCCACATCATAGAAAGTAAGAGGTGCAGAGATGCGTTTTGGAGGGAGATAAGTATTGTGGGTGCTGTGGAGGTTAGGGAGCCCTAGTCATATATAGAGATGAGAAAGAGAGAGAGAAAAGAACCCACAGAGGATCACACAAGGAATCAATTCCCCAAAAGCACTGACAGGGAAAATAAGAAAGTCTGATTTTTGTGAATTTTTACAGCCAATGGGCTCAAAGACTGGGATTTTAGAGGTCTGTGGTGTGGCTTGTGTGGATCCCTGAGGACACTGCAGAGCTCCTGTGGAAAAAGGAGGGCATAGAGCACAGGAGCAGATGGTATGATCTAAGGATAGCCTGGATGCACTAGGAGAGATGGTTCCCCCTTCTTGGAGTGCCAGAGAGATGGCCATTGCTTCTCTGAGGACAAAAGAGCTAGCAGGTGCCATAACCCTCCCCTGTCCCTAAGCAGAGGCACAGAAACAGCTGCTGAGGTCAGCTAACCTGGACACTGGCTCTTTGCTGCACTTAACTCCAAACTCCCATGCCCCTGCACTTTGGTGTCACTGTCTTTATGGGACAAACCTGCATCAGTCACAGCATGGCAAGACCCTCCTCCAGAGAATGAGTATGGGTCCTCACCATGCCAGGTCCCCAAAGTTTGGAGTTTAAAAACTCAGCTAGCCTGCCTGGGACAGAACACAGGTGCACTGCACTACCAGGTGGGCAGACAGCCTGGACACAGTCTGGGAGAAGGCAGGGATATGAGGGACATCCGGGACACATGAGGGGAGATTGTTTACTCTCCTGGGAGTCCTTCCCAGATGGTGGTGGGCACGAACTCCATTCTCTAGGGCAGGGGAGTGGGTTGGGGCCATTTCTTGCCTCTGCCCCTCAGCATAAAGTAACTACAGTAGGCAGCACAGTACCAAGAATGGTGGCCTACACTATTTACCCCACAATCTACGTCAGTGTGGTCTGCAGGTGCTGTCTTTCTCAGGCAAGTGTGCCTTAGAACCAGAGCAGTGGACACCTCCCCCAGAAGACCAGCACAACCCCTCCCCCTGCCATACACAAACCAAGTTTACTGAAGATAGAGTTCTGCAAAGCTTCAGTTCTAGTGGAAACAGCATCAGATATATTTTAACAAGCCAACCAGAGCACATCTAGTTAAAACTTGCCACACTCTGGCCAAGGAGAAACTCTGTAGATGACTGACCTGAGGGATAGAGCAGCCAAAACACAGCAGCAGAGTGCACGCAACATACACCAGATACACTTCCTGAAGTACCAGGCCCTGGATAGTATATGACCTCTTCTTAATAAATCCATTACTCTCAAGAGCAGGAAACATAACAGGCTTTCCTAACACAAAGACAGAGACCTAGACAAATTGCCGAGATGGAGGGATTCATTGTAAAAGAAAGAACAAGAAATGGTCATGGTTGGGGATCTAATAAAAACAGATATGAGTAATATACCTGATCCAGAATTTAAAACTACAATCATAAGTAGACTACTTGGGCTTGAGAAAATCGTAGAAGAATCCAAGGGGTACCTTACTGCAGAACTGGAAAACCTAAAAACTAGTCAGGTCCGAATCAAGTCTTTAATTTTTAAGCTACTTATTCTACTGTATTCTTATTTTTATGGAATTTAGTCTTTATACAAGTCACTTTTCAGTTATTTGTTGCAAATATCTTACTCTACTCTGACACTTATCCTCCCACCATTGACACATTTTTTGGAAATACGTTATCGTTATAAAGGTAATTAAATTTAACATTGTGTCTATTGAAGTAATATTTTCTTTTTTTTTAAGATTTTTTTTATTTATTTGACAGAGATAGAGACAGCCAGCGAGAGAGGGAACACAAGCAGGGGGAGTGGGAGAGGAAGAAGCAGGCTCACAGCAGAGGAGCCTGATGTGGGGCTCGATCCCAACGCCGGGATCACGCCCTGAGCCGAAGGCAGACGCTTAACCGCTGTGCCACCCAGGAGCCCCTGAAGTAATATTTTCTGTATGAGATCCTAAAGAAGTTTTGCTACATTTTCTTTTAATTCTTCATTCATCAGTTTCTCACTTTTAGGTCTATACAAAGAACTGATTTTTGAGAAAACGTGGATGGGAACACATTTTTTTTTCATATACACTTCCATCTTTTCAATATAGCTTATCAAGAATACAACCTTTCCCTCATTTCCATGCAGGGTGGCACCTGTCGTGTAAATCATTCTTACTAGTGTGATTTTAATCATCACATATTAATCCTTATGTTTGAATGTCCTCCCTGTGCTAATACCCTACAAACCGAAACAATAAAGCTCTAGATTAGAGTAAAAAATCAGTACAGCAGTTCTTTGCACCATATATAGTTAGATTTTATTTCAATTCAAATTAGTTAACATATGCTGTATTATTGGTTTCAAGGGTATAATTTAGTGATTCATCAGTCACATATAAAGCCAAGTGGTCATCACGTTACATGCCCTCCTTACTGCCCATCACCGAGTTACCCCATCCCCCCATCCACTCCCCTCCAGCAACCCTGTTTTTTCTCTACAGTTAAGAATCACTTATCAACTGTTCCTGAACAGGAAATCTATGTTTCCCTAGAAGCTCCAGAATTCCCTGTCTCAGTGTACACTTATTCCTGTCAGGAATGTGTGTCCCATTGACTATGGGTTATCTCCCCAGTCACAGGCATCACGGGAGAGAACTGTTCATTTTCTGAGATAATTATAATGTTGTCTTCTGAACTACACGGAGTATGAGGCAGAAGTGTTGTTGTGATTATCACCAGAATATGATCCCTCGCTTCTTGGCAGCAGCTCTGGAAACGCTCGAGAGAGAGTCAAGGGATCGGGCCAAAGCATTCCCTGCTACAGGAACACAGCCTTGCTCACACATAGAATTTTCTCTGAAGCAATGCCTCCTTACTTTTAATTTATTACACAAAAACAGTGCCCGGTGCTGGCTTGGATGAGAAATAAGAGCCCTTAATACTGCCCTCACTCACTTCGACCCAGGCCAAAAACGCAAGGGTCACTGTGGGCTGGGAAAATTGGGGGATTCTTCATAGAACATTAGAGAAGAAAAATAGCTATTAAAATCCTCTGAGAGTCAGAGTGGTTCCCAGGTTACAGGGGATGGACACAGAAATAAGATGCCTGGGTGCCTTTATTGGCTTCATTTTGAGAACACTCTCAGAAACTGAAGATTTCTTAACCTAGATTTTGAAAAGATGTATCGAGCTAAAAATCCATGTTTAGAAGCTGAAATAAAAAAAACAATTACTGATAGTACTTTACTTAGTATAATTAATAATCAGGAGAAAAACTATTAAAATAAAGAATCACTTATGGTTTGTCTCCCTCTCCATTTTTATCTCATTTTATTTTTCTTTCATTTCCCCTATGTTCATCAGATTTGTTTCTTAGATTCCAGTATGGATAAAATCATATGGCATTTGTCTTTCCATCACTGACTTATTTCACTTACCATAATACATTCTAGCTCCATCCGTGTATCACTTTATATTTATTTAAGAATGCCCTCATTGTTCTTAGCATTTTGATCTACATATGTATTTAGAGAAATTGCCAATTTGCACTTGAAGAATGTTTACTTGGGTGGCAATGAAGCTGTCAATTAATTTGGAGGGAAAGACATCAAACAATTGTGAGCATTATGGACTGAACTGTGTTCCCACAAATTTGATATATTGAACCACTAAACTCTAATATGACTATTAGCTATAACCATTAATGTGATGTGTTTGGAGATAAGACTTTAAAGAGATAATGAAGGCTAAATTAGATTTTAGTTTGGATCCCTAATCTGAGAGATCCAGTGTCCTTGTAAGAGGAGTAAGAGATATCATTGAACTCTCTCTTGATCTCTCAAGCCATGTAAAGACACAAGAAAGCAACTATCTACAAGAAATGAAAGAGCCATCACCATAAACTAAGCCTATGGATGCCTTGATTTTTGGGTTATAGCCTACAGTTATGTGAGAAATATTTTTTTTAAATAACATATTCTGTGTATTTTTTGTCAGCTCTAACAAATTAATAGAGTGAGTCTTTCAATAAAAAACCTTTTTTATTTACACAGATTGTTTTATATTTTTCTCAGAAATATTCTCATTGTCTTATTAAGCACTTCTTCACATTTTTATAGAGAAAGTTTTTTTTATGTCCCTGTTTGTTTCTGCTTGACACACTTCTTGAATTCAGTACCAATCCTCCTTATATTTAAGTAGGGTTTAGTAATTATGTCTGGGCAATGCTACACATGCTACTTCCAAAATTTGACCTAAATAAAATAAGCAATAAAAATGAAACACATTTTAGGGGCACCTGCGTGGCTCAGTTGGTAAGGCGTCCTACACTCAGGTCATGATATCAGGGTCATGAGATCGAATGCCTCTTTGAGCTCCACCCTTGGAATTGACTTGAGATTATCTCCCTTCCATTTCCTCTGCCCCTCCCCCTGTTCACAGACTCTTTCTTAAATAAAACCAATAAAATCTTAAAAAATAAAAAAGTAAAATTGAAATGCATTTTAAATTGTTCATATTATCATATATTTAATTGTTCTATTCTTAATTACATTTACATATTATTTTTGCTATATCATCTATGTCATCTGTATTTTAATATTTTCAAGGTTTATTAATTTGAATGCACATAAAGCTTGCTTTTATATAACTAACACTTTTTTCCAACAGTATCTCAGATATTATGTCTGAGATTATTATTATAGGACCTGAAGAAAGAAGAAAACACAAGAATGCTGTTTGGATATGGATCAGAATATATCTCTGATTTCATACTTTTTCCTGCCCCATTTTCAGGATTTGCCACATCCTTGCTTCAAACGTGGAATATGAGTGGGCATAGAGTACTCCACATGCAACCATAAGCTTATATATTTTAATATGTGTTCTATATACTTATATAAAAGATATATTATTCAAGTATTCAAATAACACAATATTACATTAGTTTCAGGTGTATGACATAGCGATTTGATAACTCTCTACATTATGCTAATGGCCACAAGTAATGGCCCCTGTCACCAAGAGTGCTACTACAATACCATTGATTATATTCCCTATGTTGTACCTTTCATCTCTAGGACTTATTCATTTCATAAATCAAAGACTATACCACCCACTTAAATTCACCCAATTAAAAAATTTCCCCACCACCTTCTTTCTGGAAACCATCAGTTTTTTCTGTATTAATAGGTCTGTTTTTGCATTTTTGGTTGGTTTGTTTATTTGTTTTTAGACTCTACATACAAGTTAAATCATATGCTATTTGACTTTCTCTGGTATACTTTATTTAACATAATTCAATCAAGATTCATTCATGTTGCTGCAACTGGCAAGATCTCATTCTTTTTTTTCTGGCTGAGTAATATTCCAGGAACTACAGATAAAGCATTTCAATTTATTTTTACTTTTTAATATAACACTTTTTAAATTTTAATTCCAGTATATTTAGCATACAGTGTAGTTTATTTGTTTCATGTGAACAATATAGTGATTCAATAGTTTCATATATTAATCAGTGCTCATCAAGATAAATGTACCCTTTAATCCCCATTAATTAGTCCACATGTGATGAACACCAGATGTTGTATGGAAGTGTTGAATCACTATATTTTTCACAAGAATCTAATATAACACTGTGTGCTAACTTACTGGAATATAAATTAAAAATGAAGCACATAAAAAAAAAGATAAGTGTACCCTTAATACTCATCACCTATTTCACCAATCTTCCCACCCACTTCCCCTCTGGTAACCATCTATTTGTTCTCTATAGTTATGAATCTGCTTTTCGTCTTCTCAGTTTTTTTCACTTTGTTTTGTTTATTAAATTACAAGAACCATATGATCCTCTAAATAGATGCGGAAAAAGCATTTGACAAAATACAGCATCCTTTCCTGATTAAAACCTTTCAGAGTATAGGGATAGAGGGTACATTCCTCAATTTCATAAGAACCATCTATGAAAAGCCTACAGCAAATATCATTCTCAATGGGGACAAACTGGAAGCCTTTCCCTTAAGATAAGGAACATGACAAGGATGCCCAGTCTTGCCATTATTATTCACCATAGTACTAGAATTCCTTGCAACAGCTATCAGACAACAAAAAGGGATAAAAGGTAGCGAAATAAGCAAAGAAGAAGTCAAATGGCCTCTCTTTACAGATGACATGATATTCTACATGGAAAACCCAAAGAATCCACCTCCAAACTACTAGAAGTTATAGAGCAATTCAGTAATGTGGAGGGATACAAAATCAATGCTCAGAAATCAGTTGCATTTCTATACACGGACAATGAGACTGAAGAAAGAGAAATTAGGGAATCCATTCCATTTAAAATAGCACCAAAAATCATATGATATCGGAATTAACCAGAGAGATAAAGGATCTACACTCTAGAAACTATAGAGCACTGATGAAGACATTGAAGAAGACACAAAAAAGATGGAAAAACGTTCCATGCTCATGGATGGGAAGAATAAACATAGTTAAAATGTCTACATTTTCCAGAGCAATCTACATGGTCAATGCCATCCCGATCAAAATACCAATGACATTTTTCAAAGAACTGGAACAAACAGCCCTTAAATTTGTGTGGAACCAGAAAAGGTCCTGAATCACCAAGGAATTGTTGAAAAGGCAAAACAAACCTGGGGGCATCATGTCACCGGATTTCAAGTCATTCTATAAAGCTGTGATCACAAAAACAGCATGGCATTAGCACAAGAACAGACACATAGACCAATGGAACAGAATAGAGACTCCAGAAATGGACCCTCAGCTCTTTGGGCAACTAACCTTTGATAACACAGGAAAAAACATCCAGTGGGAAAAAGACAGTCTCCACAATAACTGGTGCTGGGAAAATTGGACAGCTACATGCAAAGAATGAAACTTGATCACTCTCTCACACCATACAAAAAGATAAACTCCAAATGGATGTAAGACCTAGATGTGAGACAGGAATCCACCAAAATCCTAGAGGAGAACATAGGCAGCAACCTCTTTGACATTGGCCACAGCAGCTTTTTTCATGACACATCTCCAAAGGCAAGAGAAACAACAGAAAAAATGAACTCGAGGGACCTCATCAGGATAAAAACTGCACAGCCAAGGAAACAGTCCAAAAAACTAAGAGGCAGCCCACAGAATGGAAGAAGATATTTGCAAATGACAGTACACATAAAAGACTGGTATCCAAGATCTACAAAGATTTCTCAAACTCAATACATGAGAAACAAATAAACAAATAAAAAAATGGGCAGAAGATATGAACAGACACTTTTCCAATGAAGACATACAAATGGCTAACAGACACATGAAAAAATGTTCAAATTCATTAGCCATCATTGAAATTCAAATCAAAACCACATTGAGATACCACCTTAAACCAGCTACACTGGTAAAAATGGACAAGGCAAGAAACAACAAATGTTGGAGAGGATGTGGAGAAAGGGGATACCTCCCACATTGTTGGTGGGAATGCACATTGGTAGCACCACTTTGGAAAACAGTGTGGAAGTCCCTTCAAAAGTTAAAAATTGAGGTACCCTATGATCCAGCAATTGCAGTACTGCTTATTTACCACAAAGATACAGATGTAGTGAAGATAAGGGCCATATGCACCCCAATGTTCATAGAAGCATTGTACACATTAAGTAAATCGTGAAAAGGGCTGAGATGCCCTTCAACAGCTGACTGGATTAAGAAGATGTGGTCCATATATACAATGGAATATTACTCAACCATCAAAATGAACAATTTCTCAATATTTGCCTCAACGTGGACAGGGCTGGAGATTATGCTAAGTGAAGTAAGTCATGCAGGGAAAGACAGCTATCATATGGTTTCAGTCATTTATGGAACATACGAAATAGCAGGGAGATCGGTAGGAGAAGGAAGGGAAGAATGAAGGGGGGGTAAACGGAAGAGGAATGAACCACGAGAGACTTTGGACTCTGGGAAACAAACTGAGAGCTTCAGAGAGGGGCATGGGGGAATGGGATAGGATGTTGATGGGTATTAAGGAGGGCACATATCGCATGGTGCACTGGGTGTTATACGCAAGTAATGGATCCTGGAACTTTACATCAAAAACTAGGGATGTACTGTATGATGACTAACATAATATAATAAAATAATATTATTAAAAAATAAAAAATAAATTCCACATATAGTATTAAACACATCTCTGGAGGCAACGAAAACAAAGCAAAACTAAACTAGGGAGTTCATCAATATAAAAAGCTTCTGCACAATGAAGAAAATAACAGAATTAAAAGGCGACCTTTGAAATGGGAGAATATATTTGCAAATGACATATTTGATAAAGGGTTAGTATTCAAAATTTATAAAGAGCTTATCAAGTGCCCCCAAACCAAATAATCCAGTTAAGAAATGGGAAGATGGCATGATTAGACATTTTTTCCAAAGAAGATATACAGGTGGCTAACAAACATATGTAAAGATGCTCAACATCACTCATCATCAGGGAAATACAATTAAAACCATGAATATATACCACCTCACACTTGTCAGTATGTCTAAAATTAACAACATAGGAAACAACAGATATTATCAAGGATGAAGAGAAAGAGGAAACTTCTTACACTGTTGGTGGGAATGCAGGATGGTACACCACTCTGAAAGACAGTATGGAGGTTTCTATAGAAGTTAAAATACAACTACCCTATGACCCTGAAATTGCACTACTAGGTATTTATCCAAGGGATACAAAATACTGATTTGAAGAGATGCATGCACTCTGATGTTTATAGCAGCATTATTAATAATGGTCAAACTATGGAAAAAAGGCCAAATGTTCATTGACAGATGAATGAATAAAGATGTGGTATACATATACAATAGATCATTCCTCAGCCATAAAAAAAATGATATCTTGCCATTTTCAAAAAGTGGATGGAGCTGGTCTATATTATGCTAAATGAAGTAAATTAGTCAGAGACAGACAAATACCATAGGATTTTACTCATATGTGGAATCTAAGAAATAAAACAGGTGAAAATAGGAGAAAGTCTAAAGAAAACAAAACAAAAGAAAACAAAAACAACAGAGCAAGGAAACCATAAAAGAGACTAAACTATAGAGAACAAACTGAGGGTTCCTGGAGGGAAGGTGGGTGGGGGGATGGATTAAATGGGTGGTGGGCATTAAGGAGGGCACTTTTGATAAACACTGGGTGTTATAGGTAAGTGATGAATTACTAAATTCTATTTCTGAAACTATTATTACACTATAGGTTAACTGACTAGAATTTAAATAAAAATTTGAAACATTAAAAAAATGAAGAAAACAAATATATTTTAAGTATACAGGCATTTGCTTAAGTAGTAGCCAGAAAAGAATAATTATTATAAATTCTGATTTTGACGAACTGAAAAAAAAATCCACATATCAGTCAATCATACAGTATTTTTCTCTGACTGACTTCTTTTGCTTAATATTTTACTCTAGCTCTATCCATATTGCTTTGAATGGGAATATTTCATTTTTTTCAGCCTGAATATTATTCCTATAAATATACCACTTTCTCTTCTTTTTTATTAATATATTAGTCACCATATAGTACATCATTAGCTTTTGATGTAGTGTTCCATGATTCATTGTTTGCGTAAAACACCCAGTGCTCCATGCAATACATGCCCACCTTAATACCCTTCACCAGGTTAGCCCACCCCCCCCCAAACCCTCAGTTTGTTTCCTGGAGTCCATAGTCTCTCATGGTTCATTCCCCATTCTGTCCCCCCCCCTTTCATTTTTCCCTTCCTTCTCCTACTGATCTCCCTGCTATTCCTTATGTTCCACTTCTTCTTTATCTGTTCCTCCATTGATGGACACTTGGACTCCTTTCATGATTTAATTATTGTACATGAAACTGTAAAAAATAAAGGGGTTCATGTATCTCTTTGAATTAGAGCTTTTATTTATTATTTATTATTTATTACTTATTTATTTATTTATTTATTTATTTTATAAACACCCAGTAGTTCAGTTACTGGATCATGAAGTAGTCCTATTTTTAACTCTTTGAGGAAACTTCATACTGTTTTCCAGAGAGGATGTGCCACTTTGCATTTCCACCAACAGTGCACGAGTGTTCATTTTCATCCACATCCCCACTAACATATGTTGTTTCTTAGATTATTTATTTTAACCATTTTGATAGGTGTGAGGAGATATTGTAGTTTTGATTTGCATTCCTCTAATGATGAGTCATTGAGTGTCTTTTCATGTGTCTGTTGGTCACCTGCATGTCTTTTATGGAGAAATGTCTGTTCATGTCTTCTGCCCATCTTTTAATTGGCTTACTTGTTTTTTTGAGTATGGAGTTAAGTTCTTTATATATTTTGGATACTAACCTTTTATTGGATATGCTATTTGCAAATATAGATTAGATAAATAGATAGATGATAGATAGATAGATGATAGATAGATAGATGATAGATGATAGATGATAGATAGATAGATACATGATAGATAGATAGATGATAGATAGATAGATAGATAGATAGATAGATAGATAGATAGATGATAGATAGATGTCAATATGCTGCCTTTAGTTTCTTTGGTGTTTCCTTTCACTGTGAAGAAGCTTTTTATTTTTATGTAGTTCCAAAAAGTTTTTGTTTGTTTGCTTGCTTTTAGTTCCCATGCTTAATCAGACATATCTAGAAAAATTTTGCTATGTTCAATAGCAGAGAAATAACTGTCTCTGCTTTAATCAAGGATTTTTATGGTTTCTGGTCTCACATTTAGGTCCTTCATCCAGTTTGAATTTATTTCTGAGTGTGGTATAAGAAAGTGGTCCAGTTTCATTCTTTTGTGTGTTGCTGTCTAGTTTTCCCAACACAGTTTGTTGAAGATACCGTCCTTTTACAATTGGATACTCTTTCTTTTCCTTTCTTCTTTTAAGATTTTATTCATTTATGAGAGAAAGAGAGAGAGAGCTAGTGCACAAGCAGGGGTAGGGGTAGAGGGAGGAAGAAGCAGGATCCTGGCTGAGCAGGGAGCCTGATGAAGATTCAATCCCAGGACCCTGGGATCATGACCTGAGCTGAAGGCAGATGCTCAACCAGCTCAGCCACCCAGGCATCCCTCTTTCCTTCTTTTTTGAAGATTAACTGACCATATGGTTGTAGGTCCATTACTGGGTTTTCCATTCTGTTCTATTGACCTATGTGTCTATTTTGTGCCAGTTTCATATTTTGTGATCACTACAGTTTTGTAATATAACTTGAAGTCTGAAATTGTGATATGCCCAATTTCATTCGTCTTTTTAAAGATTATGTTGGCTATTCGGGATATTTTGTGATTCCATATCAATTTTCAGATGGTTTGTTCTAGTTCTTTGAAAAATGCTGTTGGCATTTTGATAGGGATTGCTTTAAATGTTTACATTGCTTTGGATAGTACTGGTATTCACCACTTTGGTTCAGTTTATTCCTAGATATTTTATTGTGATCTTTTTTTCAATTTCAATTTTTTTTACTTAATTTCAATTTATTCTGCTTCATTATTAGTCTATAGCTATTCAACAAATTTTTGCACATTGATTTTGTATCCTGCAAATTTACTGAATTTGTGTATCAGTCCTAGCAATTTTTTTGGTGGAGTTTTTGCGTATTCTACATATACTATCATGTTATCTGCAAATGGTGAAAGTTTTATCTCTTCCTTAACAATTTAGATGCCTTTTATTCATTTCTGTTTTCTGATTGCTGTGTCTAGGACTTCTAATGTTACATTGAATAAAAGTGGTGAGAGTGGATATCCTGGTCTTGTTCCTGACCTTAGGGGAAAAGTTCTCAGGTTTTCCTCCTTGAGTACAATCTTCAGTGTTTCTTTCATTTTTTTAAAGACCTTTATTATGTTGAGGTATGTTCTCTCTAACCCTATTTGTTCAGGGCTTTTATCATGAATGGATTTTGTATTATCTCAAATGCTTTTTCTGCATCTACTAAAATGATCATGTGGTTCTTATCCTTTCTCTTATTGATGTGATGTTATCATGTTGATTGATTTGTGAATATTGAATCACCTTGAAACACAGGAATAAATCCCACTTAATCATGGTGAAAAAAAGACAGAAAGTACATGTATATCATCAATTGATTTTTTATTTATTTGTTTCCCATGTATTGAGTTTGAGAAGATCTTTGTAGATTTGGATACTAATCTTTTACCTGCAGTGTCATTTGCAAATATCTTCTCCCATTCCGTGGGCTGCCTCTTAGTTTTTTGGACTATTTCCTTGGCTGTGCAGAAGCTTTTTATCTTGATGAAGTCCCACAAGTTCATTTTATCTTTTGTTTCTCTTGCCTTTGGAGATGTGTCATGAAAAAGGTTGCTGCCTATGTTCTCTTGAGGATATTGATGTATTCCTGTCTCACCTTGAGGTCTTTCATCCATTTGGAGTTTATTCATGTGTATGGTGTGAGAGAGTGGTCAAGTTTCATTCTTTTGCATGTAGCTGTCCAATTTTCCCAGCACTATTTATTGAAGAGACTGTCTTTTTTCCGCTGTATGTTTTTTCCTGCCTTATCAAGGATTAGTAGCCCAAAGAGTTGAGGGTCCATTTCTGGGTTCTCTATTCTCTTCCATTGGTCTATGTGTCTGTTTTTGTGCCAGTACCATGCTGTCTTGGTGATCACAGTTTTGTAGTATAGCTTGAAATCATTTACCCCAATTTCTAATAATTTGTGGTAGTTTTTCTTTTCTCCAGAAGCACTTAGGTTACCTTATTTTCACTTTACTTTCCTTATTTTGGGATTATTTTCTTTTAATGGGAAATCTAATTATTTCATGTGATAAGAAATATCTTCTTAAATTTACTGGAAAGTTCTATGTAGATGTTTTCTTTTACTTCTGGTATTTGTTTGTTTGCTTAAAGTATTCTGTTACATTTTTTTCCCCAAGGGAAAGCAAAGAAATCTTTCTAGAGTTGTATGGTATATCCAATACCTTAATTCCTCTTTTTTTGTTTTCCGTGATAAATTTTGTAGCTTTTGCTTATACAAAGGAATATAGATCTGTGTTGATTTTTATTAGCAATTCGTGTGTGTTTTATTTTGTGGTTTAATGGGGAAGAATGTTGTGTTTGATTATGATTTGTTTTTTGCTATAGCTTGTTCCTCCTGGGACTCATTATTTGGACAGAATTTCTTCAAGAAAAATGGACCATATTGTAATAGGAATTCAGGCATTAATATGAATTGCTGGTTTTCTATATTTATTATTATTTTTAAATATTTTATTTACTTATTTGACAGAGATAGAGACAGCCAGCGAGAGAGGGAACACAAGCAGGGGGAGTGGGAGAGGAAGGAAGCAGGCTCATAGCAGAGGAGCCTGATGTGGGGCTCGATCCCATAACGCTGGGATCACGCCCTGAGCCGAAGGCAGACGCTTAACCGCTCTGCCACCCAGGCACCCCTGGTTTTCTATATTTATATCCACAGTTGGTAAGTGAAAAAGAAAGAGGGTATTTAAATGGTGATCTAAGTGAGGTTCTTTTGAGGAGATTCTTCCAAACAAATTTCTCTTTTGGGGAACCATTTTTCACTCTTACCCATTAGTGTATTTAGCAACTCTGACATTAAAAATGTGTCTGTGAATCCTTTCCAAAATCCATTCTCCTTCTACAAAACATGTACACTCTGCTTGGGAATTTTCTCCCACAATATTTCTTATAGATCAACAGCTTTTATTATGACCCCATTCAATATATGCTTGATCTCCTACCGATCCCTGCTATTTCTTATGTTCCATAAATGAGTGAAACCATATGATAATTGTCTTTCTCTGCTTGACTTATTTCACTAAGGGGGGATAAACAGAAGGGGGAATGAACCATGAGAGACTATGGACTCTGGGAAACAAACTGAGGGATTCAGAGGGGAGGGGGTTGGGGGGATGGGCTAGGCTGGTGATGGGTATTAAGGAGGGCATATATTGCATGGAGCACTGGGTGTTATATGCAAGAATGGATCATGGAACACTACACCAAAAACTAAGGGATGTACTGTATGGTGACTAACATAACATAATAAAATTCTTTTAAAAAATTGATCTCTTAACATCTGCATTTCTTTTCTTCCTTTTCTTTTTCATTTTTTAAAGATTTTATTTATTTATGTGTGTGAGAGAGAGCACAAGCAGAGGGAACTTCAGGCAAAGGGAAAAGCAGGCACCCACTGAGCAAGGAGCTGGGTGTGGGACTAGATCCCAGGACCCTGGGATCATAACCTGAGACAAGGGCAGATACTTTACCAACAGAGCCACCCAGGTGTCCCTTAATATCTGCATTTCTATGCACATATTCTAGTGGCAGGAAGGATAGGACACTGGGGATCAGGCCAAACTGTCATATTGGATCAGATATTGCTTAAATATATAATTGTGTAAAACTGAACCTTATCTGATCAGACAAGAAGTGGAGCTGAGACTGTAGTTCTGCCTAGTTTTAGAGTCTACCCAGCAGGGGTTTTTCTTTCTTTTTTTTCTTTCCTTTTTTTTAAGTTTTAATTTAAATTCCATTCAGTCAACATAGAGTGTATCAGAAGCAGTGTGTTCTCAAAGGCTTATAGAGAATCCCCATTAGTTTTTCTTTTAATCTTTCCTCTTATGTTTCTGCAAAGACATAATGTATTAGCTAGAAGTACATGACAAATGGGAAAATTAAGCCCAATCTTTCTGGACAGACATCAAAAAAAGGTATGCAAAGGAAATAAAGTCACCAGAAAAATTATAGAGCCTGTAAGGATTAGGTAAGTACTTCATAAGTAGTCCATGCATCCATATGATCCTACAGAGCACAGCAAAGACTTTGAGAGCTAAACTAATTGACTGTAATGAGCTTATAGACTTTCCCTGAATGGCGCACATGGGGAGAAATACAAAGAGCATTGCAAACATTTTGAAAGTGAAATAAAACTAAGTTACAATACAAAAGTGGCTGGTCAAAACTTGCACCATAAACGGATATAGGATGATTTGTGCTAAAAATTAACAATAAAAGTCAACATTTTCTATAGTGTTTTCTCTCTTTTTGTGCATTTTTAAAATTCTAGTTAGTTAACATTCCATGCAATATGAGTTTCAGATGTACAATGTAGTGATTGATCATGTCAGTACAACACCCTGTGCTCATCACAACAAGGGCCCTCTTTGATATGCATCACCTATTTTTGTTCAAATTCCAGTTAGTTAACATGTAATGAAATATTGGTTTCAGTGGAAGAATTTAGTGATTCATCACTTTTATGCAAGACTCAGTGCTGATCACTACAAGTGTCCTCCTTAACCCATCACACATTTAAACCATTCTCCTGCCCACCTCCCCTCCCAAAACCCTCAGTTTGTTTCCAACAGTTAAGAATGTCTTACGGTTTGCCTCTCTGTGTTTTTATCTTATTGTTCCTTCCCTTCTCCTATGTTTATCCATTTTGTTTCTTAAATTCTACATGAGTGAAATCATGAAATCATGTGGTACTTGTCTATCTCTGACCGTTTCATTTAGTATAATACACTCTAGCTCCATCTGCATCATTGCAAATGGTAAGATTTTATTATTTTTTATGGTACACACACACACACACACACACACCACATCTTCTTTATCCATTCATTCCTTGACATATATTTGGGCTTTCCATAGTTAGGGTATGTTTGATAATGCTGCTATAAACATCAGGAAGTGTCACTTCAAATCGGTATTTTGGGGTCCTTTGGTAAATACTTAGTAGTTGCAATTGCTGGTTCATAGGGTAGATATATTTATAACTTTTTGAGGAACGTCCACACTGTTTTCCAGAGTAGCTGCACCAGGTTGCATTCCCACCAACAGTGTAGGAGTGTTCCCCTTTCTCTGCATCTTCACCAACACCTGTTTTTTCCCGAGTTGTTAATTTTAGTCATTCTCACAGGTGTGAAGTGGTATCTCATTATGGTTTTGTCTTGTATTTCCCTGATGATGAGAGATGCTGAGCATCTTTTCATGTTTCTGTTAGCCATCCGTATGGCTTCTTCAGAGAAATGTCTGTTCATATCTTCTGCCCATTTCTTTTTAAAGATTTTATTTGTTTATTCAACAGAGATAGAGACAGCCAGCGAGAGAGGGAACACAAGCAGGGGGAGTGGGAGAGGAAGAGGCAGGGCTCATAGCAGAGGAGCCTGATGTGGGGCTCGATCCCATAACGCCGGGATCACGCCCTGAGCCGAAGGCAGACGCTTAACCGCTGTGCCACCCAGGCACCCCTTCTGCCCATTTTCTAACTGAATTATTTGGTTTTCGGATGTTGAGTTGTATAAGTTCTTTACATATTTTGGATACTGATCCTTTACCAGATCATTTGCAAATACTTTCTTTGATTCTGGAGGTTGTCTTTTAGTTTTGTTGACTGTTTCCATAGCTGTGTAGAAGGTTTTTATTTTGATGAATTCACAATAGGTTATTTTTGCTTTTGTTTCCTTGCCACAGAAAACACATGGAGTAAGAAGTTGCTATTGCCACTGTCAAGGAGTTTGGTGCTTGTATTCTCCTCTAGGATTTTTTTTTAAAGATTTTATTTATTTGACAGAGATAGAGACAGCCAGCGAGAGAGGGAACACAAGCAGGGAGAGTGGGAGAGGAAGAAGCAGGCTCACAGTGGAGGAGCCTGATGTGGGGCTCGATCCCATAACACCGGTATCACGCCCTGAGCCCGAAGGCAGACACTGAACCGCTGTGCCACCCAGGCGCCCCTAGGATTTTAAGTTGTTTTTTGTTTTGTTTGTTTTACTGTTTTTGTCTGATTGTTATGTTTTGCTTCTCTTTTTCCTTTTTTCTTGCCTCACAATTAGATCTTTCATCCATTTTGAATTTGTTTTTTAGTATGTTGTAAGATAGTGGACCAGTTTCATTCTTTTGCTTGTTGCTGTCCAATTTTCACAACACCATTTGTTGAAGATATTGCCTTCTGTCCATTGGATATTCTTTCTTGCTTCTTTGAAGAATAATTGGCTATCCAGTGATAGGCCCATTTCTGGGTTTTCTAGTCTATTCTATTGATACTTGTGTCTGGTTTTCTGCCAGAACCATGCTGTCTTCATTACTACAGCTTTTTAATATAATTTGAGGTCTGAGATTGTGATGCTTCCAGCTTTCCTCTTCTTTTTCAAGGTTGTTTTGTGTGTTCAGGGTTATTTTGTGTCCCATACACATATTAGGATGCCTTGTTCTGTTATGTGAAAAATGCTGTTGGTATTTTGATAGGGATTGCATTAAATGTGTACATTGTTTTGTGTAGTGTAGACATTTAACAATATTTGTTCTTATAATTCATAAGCATAGGGTGTTTTTCAATTTCTTTTTGTCCTCTTCAATTTCTTCTATGTTTTTTAAGATTTTATTTTTATTTATTTATTTATTTATTTATTTATTTATTTATTTATTTGACAGACAGCACATGAGCAATGGGGAGGGACAGAGAGAGAAGCAAACTCCCTACTGAACAGGGAGCCCAATGCAGGACTCTATCCCAGGACCCTGGGATCATTACCGGAGCTAAAGGTAGACACTTAACTGAGTGAGGCACACAGGTGCCCCATGTGTCCTCTTCAATTTCTTTCCTCAGTGTTTTGTAGTTTTCAGAGTACAGATCCTTTTCCTCAATGGCTAGTTTTATGAGTCAGTATGTCATGGCTTTTTTTTATAATGATTTTTTATTATGTTATGTTAGTCACCATACAGTACATCCCTAGTTTTTGATGTAACGTTCCATGATTCATTACTTGCATATGTTATTGTTTTGGGTGCAATTTTAAATGGGATTTATTCCTTGATTCCTCTCTTTACTGCTTCCTTACTTGGTGTATAGAAATGCAACATCTTTCTGTACATTAATTTTGTATCCTCTAACTTTATAGTATTCATGCATTAGTTCTAGCAATTTTTTGGTAGATTTATTTGGGTTTCCTACATAGAGTATTAACATCCTCTGCAAATAGTGTAATTGTGACTTCTTCCTTGCCAATTTGGTTGCCTTTCATTTCTTTTTTTCTGTTGTGCTAGGATTTCCAGTACTATGTTAAATAACTGCCTTATTCCTCAGTGTAGAGGAGTACCTTGCAGTTTTTCCCCATTTAGATATTAGCTGTGAGTTTTTCACACATGCTGTTATGATATTGGTATTTTCCCTGTATCCCTACTTTGTTGAGGGTTTTTATCATGAATGGGTGTTGTACTTTGTTAAATGTTGTTTATACAACTATTGAGAGTGTTATATGGTTCTTATCATTTCTTTTATTAATGTGGTGTATCACATTGATTGATTTGCAAATATTGAAACACCCATGCAACTCAGGAATAAATCCCACTTGATCATGTTAGATTATTCTTTTAATGTAATGTTGAGTTTAATTGGGTAACATTTTATGGAGAATTTTTGTATCCAAGTTCATCAAGGACATTGGCATGGAGTTCTCTTTTTTTTAGTGTATTCTTTGGCTTTGGAACAAGTAAATCTGGCCTCAAATAATCAGTTGTGTAGTTTTCCTTCTATTTCTATTTTTTGTAGTAGTCTGAGAAGAAAATGTATTAACTTTTCTTTTTTAAATATTTTATTTATTACTCAGAAAGAGAGGGAGAGAGAGCACAAGCAGGGGGAGGGGAAGACTCCCTGTGAGCAGAGAGCCGGATGTGGGACTTGATCCCAAGACCCTAGGATCATGACCTAAGCCAAAGGCCAACACTTAACTGACTGAGCCACCTAGGCGTCCTGTATTAACCCTTCTTTACAGCTTTGTTTGAATTCCTCTGTGAAGCCATCTGGCCCTGGAGTTTTGTTTGTTGAGAGATTTTTGATTATTGATTCAATTTATTTTTTGGTTATCAGTCTGTTGAAGTTTTCTATTTCTTTCTGTTCCAGTTTTGGTAGGAACTTATCTGTTTCTTCCAGGTTGTCCAATTTGTTGGCATATAATTTTTCATAATCTTCTCTTAGAATTGTTTGCATTATTGTGGTGTTGGCTGTTCTTACTCTTCTCTCATCTGTGATTTTATATATTTGGGTCCTTTATCTTTTCTTTTTAATAAGTCTGACTATGAGTTTATCAATTTTATTATTATTTTTTTAAAGCACCAACTCCTGGTTTCACTAATGTGTTGTGTTTTTTTGTCTCTGTATTATTTATTTCTGCTCTAATCTTTATTATTTACCTTCTTCTGCTGGCTGAGGCTTCATCTGTTTGTTGTTGTTGTTGTTGTTGTTCTTCTTCTTCTTCTTCTTCTTCTTCTTCTTCTCGTAACTCCTTTAAGTGTTAGGTTGTTTATTTTTCTTTCTGAGAATTTTCTTACTTCTTCATGCAGGCCTGCATTGCTATAAACCTCTCTTATGACAGGTTTTGTTTCATTCCAAGGGTTTTGGCCCATTGGGTTTTCCTTTTCATTTGTTTCCCTGTATTTTTTTTTAAAAAATTCTTCTTTAATTTTTTGGTTGACCCATTCATTCTTTAGTAGTATGTTATTTAATCTCCATTTATTTGTGGTCTGTCCATTTTTTTTTCTTGTGGTTGACATCAAGTCTCATGGCATTGTGGTCTGACAATATGCATGGTATGGTCTCAGTGATTTTGTACTTGTTGAGATCACTAGTGTGTGATCTATTGTGGAGAATGTTTCATGTGCACTGGAAAAAGAATTGTGTATTCTGCTGCCTTAAGTTGAAACATTCTGAATATATCTGTTATGTCCATTTGGTCCAGTGTGTCATTCAAAGACATTGTTTCCTTGTTGATTTTCTGCTTAGATGATATGGCCTCTTCTCTCCTTGTAGTTGTGGGGTTTGTTCTGTTAGTTCTCAGGTACATTTCTTAGGTATTCAGAATTAATTGATTGTTACCTAGCTGTGTTCAATGGATGAGATAAATCTAGGGACATTCTATTATGTCACCATCTTAGCTCCCGTCTCAACAAAGACTCTAACATCAGTTCTATTCTCACAGAAAACACAATGTGTCATTTTACATGATCAGATGTGACTAGAATCCCACAGGACTGCAGAGCAATGGTAAAACCTCTGTCTGATGATGCAGCCCAGCCAGCAGTCTTGCTAGAGTGATGATCAGACAGAGGCATTACTTGCACATACACCTCAGTGCATTGGCAGTGGCCTTGTCCAGCTAGAGGCTTTATCAACATGCCTCACCTGTCCATGGAAGCTAAGAGCTGAGTTATCCAAATACCCAAGTTGAGCTGACTGATGGTTTTTTATCTACTAATGAAAACCTATAAAATCTGGAAAAACATACCGTTTCTTCAAAAGTGTTTATTCTAATGCAAGATTACAAGAATAAAAAAAAATCAGGTAAACATGACACCAAAAAAGAAAAGTTATAAATATAAAATAATTAATCCTAAATAAAGATCTATATGTTGTATACAAGGAATTCAAATAATCATCTTAAAGTAGTTCAAGAAACTACAAGAACATAGAGACAAAATATAAATAAAATTAGGTGAAAAAAACATAAAAAAATGAGAACTTCAAAACAGAAATAGAATACATCAAGATAATTAAACAAAAATATAGCTTTAAAGACAAAATTAATAAATTGAAGAATGCCATTAGAAAATAAGCTTCAGATGCAGTGAAAAGAAGGGCCATATGCACCCCAATGTTCATAGCAGCATTGTCCACAATAGCTAAATCATGGAAGGAGCTGAGATGCCCTTCAACAGATGACTGGATTAAGAAGATGTGGTCCATATATACAATAGAATATTACTCAGCTATCAAAAAGAACGATTTCTCAACATTTGCTGCAATGTGGATAGCACTGGAGGAGATAATGCTAAGTGAAAGAATTCAAGCAGAGAAAGACAATTATCATATGGTTTCTCTCATCTATGGAACATAAGACCTAGGAAGATTGGTAGGAGAAGAAAGGGATAAAGAAAAGGGGTAATCAGAAGGGGGAATGAAGCATGAGAGACTATGGACACAGAAAAAACTGATGGCTTCAGAGGGGAGGGGGGTGGGGGAATGGGATAGGCTGGTGATGGGTAGAAAGGAGGGCACATATTGCATGGTGCACTGGGTGTTATATGCAACTAATGAATCATGGAACTTTACATCAAAAACCAGGGATGTACTGTGTGGTGACTAACATAATATATAAAAAATATTATAAAAAAGAAAATAAGCTTCAATAATAGTCAAAACNAAAAATATTATAAAAAAGAAAATAAGCTTCAATAATAGTCAAAACAATCTTAAAATAGAAAAACAAAAGTGGAATTATCACAGTTCTTGACTTCAAGATAAACTACAAATCCATAGTAATCAAAGATCTGTGGTACTGTCATAAAAATAGACACATAGGACAATGTAACAGAAGAGAAAACCCCAAAATAAACCCATAATTGTATGATCACTTATTCTTCAACAAAAGTGGAAATAATATTCAATTGGAATAAGACTCCCTTAAACAAACTGTTATGGGAAAACTGGACAGCAACTTGAAAAATAATTAAACTGGACCCCTTCTACAGCATACAAAAATAAACTCAAATTGGATTAAAGACCTAAATGTGAGAACTGAAACCATAAAAATCCCGGAAGAGAGCCAAGGCAGTAATGTCTCTGACAACAACCATAGCAAGGTTTTTTCTAGATATTTCTCCTAAGGCAAGGGGCACAAAGTAAAAATAAACAATAGGGACCACATCAAAATAAAAAAAAAGCTTCTACACAGTGAAGGAAATCATCAATAAATCTAAAATGTGATCTACAGAATGGAAGAAGATATTTGCAAATTACATGTTCAATAAAGATTTACTATCCAAAATATATAAAGGACTTATACAACTCAACTCTCCAAAACCAAATAATCCAATTAAAAATGGCCAGAAGACATGAACAGGTTATTTATCCAAAGAAGACATTCAGCTGGCCAACGGACTATGAAAAGATGTTCATCATTACTTACCACCAGGGTAATCAAAACTACAATTAGATATCACTTCTCACCCATTAGAATGGCAAAAACAAAAGCAAAAAAAACCCCACAAGAAACAGCAGGTGTTGGCGAAGATACGAAGTATAAGGAACCTCTTGCACTGTTGGTGGTACAGGTACTCTGAAAAACAGTGTGGAGCTTCCTCAAAAAGTTAAAAATAGAATTAGCCTACAGTCTATCAAATGCACTACTGAATATTTACCCCCAAAATACAAAAGTAGTAATTCAAAGGGAGACATGCACCTGTATGTTTATAGAAGAATTATTTACAGTAGCCATTTTATGGAAGCAGTCCAAGTGTCCACAGATAGATGAAAGGATAAAGAAGATGTTATATATGAATATATTTATATACAGTGGGATATTTTTAAGTCATAAGGAGTGATGAAATCTTGTAATGATGTGGATGGAACTAGGTAGTATAACACTAGGGAAATAAGTCAGTCAGAGAAAGACAAATACCATATGGTCTCACTCATTTGTGGAATGTTAAAAAACAAAATAAATGAACAAAGCCAAAAAGAGAGAGACAAACCAAGAAACACTCTAATAACTAAAGAGAGCAAACTGCTGGTTACTAAAGGGAGGTGAGCATGGGGATGGTTGAAAGAGGTGTTGGGGATTAAGGAGTGTACTTATCATGATGAGCACTGGATGATGCATGGAATTGTTGAATGACGATACCACACACCTGAAACTAATAACATCCTGTACGTTAACTATACCAGAATTAAGATGTAAAATAAAATACAAATACAATAGAAGAAAAGAAAGAAAAACAGAAAAAAGGAAAGACAGAAATAAATATAAATATATCTTGTGTTCAGTGACCAGAAGAATTAACAATGGCTAAATGTTTATACCACCCAAAGCCATCTATAGATTCATAGCAATCCTTACGAAAATTCCAATAGCCTTACACAGAAACACAAATAAGCTACTCTATTATTTGTTTGAAGCCACAAAAGGCCCCGAAACCGAAGCATATTGAAAAAAAGGTCAAAACAGGATGCATCACCCTTCTTGATTACAAACTGTATTACAAAGCCATAGTATTTAAAGCAGTATGGTGCCAATTTACAAAAATTCAAAACAGACATGTAAACCATATGGATTCAGATCATGAGCCTAGAAATAAACCTACACATTAAAACAGCTAGTATCTGACAAAAGAGTCAAGAATACTCAGTGGGGGGAAAGATAGTCAACTTAATACAGGTGATAGTTGTTTTAACTACTATCATGGCCACAATTTTTTCACAGTATATACGAATATGAAATCATGATGTATACCTTAAACCTATACAATGTTATATGTCAATTGTATTACTCAGAAAATATTATTGTAAATTTTATTTCTCAACAATAATTATTCATAAAACTATATGTTCAGTCCTCAATCCCTTGTAAACTAAACTTTTTATGATTTTCTCATTAAATTTGTTATCATTAATGTAGTTAGTAGCTTTTAAATTTGTCCTTTGGGTTTTCACAGCTAAATGATGTAGTAGTTTTAAAGGGATTACTCCTGAGAAATATGTTCTCCCTCAAAAATCATTCCAGCTGTTTATAGTCTATTATCCTTTATAAGTTTATCACTTACCAAAATAACCTGATATGGGCGGAGATGTTAAGAAGAACAGAAGGAAATAAAAGAATATGGAGAGCTAGAAATAGTAAAAACAAACAGAAAAGGACAAGTGAGGTGGGGAAATAAGCAACTAAATTACAATAAATGGGAATTTAACAAAATAGTCTATTATAACGAATATTTCAACCTCAAAATTATGATCTTATTGGTAGTTTTACTGCTTTTTCCTATACAAAAATATTTACGTAACAAACATCTGCATTTGTCTTTTCAGATGAATTTTCTTGGCAAATTAATTTAGGTGAGTTTCTTGCATCAGAATTTCTTCATAAATATTCATCTATCCTGGGAGTTATGGAGCTAATGCTTATGACTGTAAAATACAAAAGCAATTTAAAAATACTTATTGGCTTTAATATAACAGTGAATATTCTGAATGAAAAATAAGGAAGTAAGTTCCAAATTCAGCATTGCCTTTTGGATGGTAATGTATGACAAAATCCATACCAGCCTATGGGGAATTCTGGTAATCTCTCTTTGGCATAAATGGAGTGGAAGTTTACATTTGTAAAAAGCTTTAATATACATTGCATGCTCTCTGTGTCATGCATAGATGACAGATCCATACTCTCCCAAAAACAAAAATCAAAATAGAAATTGCATAGGTATCCATAAGGATAGATAGAATGTTTAACAATGTTAAAGAGATAGATATTATTGAGTGACTTTCTCATCAGGAACTCATGATTTCAGTCACCTCTGACCAGAGAAATTTTGTCTTTGTTATTAGATAAAGGTAAGTATTCAGAATAGAGACACAAGTATATGCTTGTGCACACACACACACACACGCACGCCAGGGTATATGTGTCTCTACTCTGAGAAGACACAGGATACTTTGATGAATACAGCACTTTCTTCTTCCAGTCTCTGACTCACTATGTATTTACTCTGTTTTCTAAATTCCTATATTAGGGGCTCCATCTTTTTTTCCTTATTTCCCAGTAAGGCTTATATTCTTATTTTTCAATTAAACATAATTTAAAGTCTCCAAAAGTCATAATTATGGTCTTTAAAGGAATCAAATTGAATTAATTATTCATAATTTTATATGAATTTTATTTTTAATTTTTTTATTTTTTATAATAACTTTTATTATGTTGTGCTAGTCACCATACAATATATCCTTAGTTTTTGTTGTAGTGTTCCATGATTCATTATTTGTGTATAACACCCAGTGCTCCATGCAATATTCATAATCTATTCATAATTTCATTCAATAATTTTATAATTAATTATTCATAATTACTCATAATTCATAGTTTTATTCATTTTAATGTTTATAAGTGGAATTATCTGAGAACTTCTGCTACAACTGAAATTTACCCAACATCTGAGTTTCTGGAAAAATTTGAAAGGAATGAAATCAACTGGACTTAATTTTGAAAAATGTTCATATAGTTTCTACTTCTAAAATATTTTAGTAGAGGAATGCCTGGATGGCTCAATCAGTTATATGTCTGCCTTTGGCTCAGGTCATGATCCCGGGTCCTAGGATCTAGCCCAGCACCAGGCTCCCTGCTCAGTGGGGAGTCTACTTCTCCTTTTGTCTCCCCCTGCTTGTGCTTGTGCTCTGTCTCTCTCTTTCTCTTTCTTTCTCTCAAGAAATAAATAAATAATATCTTCAAAACATAAAATAAAATATTTTAGTAGAGGTGCTTCAGAAATACTTACTACTGCATAATACAATTCAATATGTTTCTTAGCAAATTGATAATGGTTAGGCACATTTCTAACTTGAAAATCTTCACATTTTTTTTATATTCTCATTTTTATTATCATTTAACTATCCCATATATGAACATTATATTGTCTTCCAACTTTACTGTTCAAATGCTCTTTTATTAATTACTGCTGATGTCACACTTCTTCTAATACAAGTTCTCTTATAAAGCTTATTTAGTTCATATTAATTTATTTTTTAACTTGACAAATGGTTATTTATCACCAAATATTTTTTTAAATAAGATGCTGGGTGTTGAGTATACAATTATATGAATTAAGAAAAATATTTTATGTCAGAATAATCTCACAATTTAGAGACTGACTTTCAAGTAATACAGTATAATAAGTACTACCTGTGTGAAACATAAGAAATTATTAGAAGAGATAAGCCAGAAGCAGGGAAGGCTTGTAGAGAAATATCTGGAATAAAATAGATGAGAATGAAGATTTTAAAATAATAAAGAAAGTGCACTGAACTTTTAAGAGAGAAATAGGCACATAAATACAATGATATGGTAGATGGACATCATGTTTGAGAAACTGACACTTGTTTACTTTGATTATAATAGAAGGTCTCAGCAGAAGCATAAAAGATGATATGGGAATATGGTCTAAATAAAGTAATTTGATATATTCTTCCAATAATTTGACTTTGACTCTGTGGGAGACTAGAAACCATAAACATTTGTCAGGATACTACATTTGTAGTTATGCTTAAAAAAATGCCGCTATCTTAAAGCAAGGAAAAGTGTAACTGAAAAGAAAATGCCACTCTTTAATAAATATTAAATTGTGATTAGATAAGAATTTAAATCAATACAAAAGGCAATTGAACTATTTCTTCATAAAATTATAGTTCTTAGGCAATATATTCTTGGTAAAAATAGAAATATGGAAGTAATTTCACCAAACAATAAAAATTAGTTAGAGATTTAATAGATAATTATAACTGGAGATAAGGAAAGGAAAATGTCTGTGATGAGTGACAGAAGTTTTTGTTTGGAAAATTGTGCTGCTGATGTTGAAAATACATGAAGGATTCATAATAACCAAAAGCTGGAAACAACCCAAATGACCATGGACATGAGAGCAGATAAACAATGGTGGCTATTTCCATACACTTATACTGTACAACAATTTAAAAATAATATATTGAGTTGCATAAACGAATATCAAAAACTTCACTTAAGTTCCATTAACTTAAGAAAATGTGCATATTCATAAAATACACAGATTTCATTTATGTGAACTTTGAAAATAGGCAAAGCTACTTTGTGCTAGTAGAAATAAGAATGATAGTTACATCTGAAGTGTTGGTTGGAAACTGCATGAAAGATATAGTTTTAAAATGTGCAAAATTGTGAGAGCTGTTCCCTTATTTTATCAATATATACAGATGCAAAGGGAAGATTTGGTGAACTTCAGGTAATGAAGTTGAATTGTAGGTACCTGTAAGATATGCACTTAAATTTAGAATATGCTATAATGAATAAATTAATTATCAGCCTTGAAAATCCACCTGCATTTGAAATTCATCAATATTGATAACTTTTGATGCTATAGGAGAAAATGGAATCATTCAGAAAGCATACATGTGCTGTGAAGGCAAGTAAGACTAACATAGACCCATAATAAACAACATAATTTAAACAATAAATGAGAGAGAAAAACAAATTCGGAATGCATTGATAGTTATTGTAAAAATGTGTCTTGTTTACCATCATATTTCATGCAGATATTCAACTTAATGTAATAATTTCTGAAAAGTATTTTCTATATTTTAAATAGTGCCTTTTCTTCCCCAGAGTGTAAACACCTGTGGCAGGGAGTGGATATGTACCTTAGATTAGGATACTATTTAAGTAAATGTGATAGAGTTACACATTTTTCTTATAGAGCTTTTATAGTTCCCTTCTCTCAATGTTCCTTCTTTCTCATGGTTAAGTAATATTCCATTATATACAATGAGAAAGAAAGAAATATTGTCATTTGCAACCAAAATTTTGCTTAACTTGAACTATGAAAACAGATTTTCATCACAGTATATGTATCTGAATGGAAATATAAATAATCCAAATATACATATTCAATACATATTTAATACCTAGTATATATTATGATATATATCCACTTATGTATATCTGTATATGTATATTCATATTAATATATTTATATCTATGTATGTGTGCATGTGTTTTTGATCTCTATATCTATCTCTATATAAAGTCTCATATCTCTTTATCCATTCATCTAAGTAAAATGTATCAGAAACAGAAAAATACTTATCACTTATATGTGGTAACAAGTTAAACAGAAATTCTAGCCATAGTGTAGAATGAGGGTTACCAGTACTTGGGGAGGGGCATTGGAAAAATGGGAATATGTTTGCCAAATATATACAGTTCCAGTTAGAACATGAATAAGTGAATAAGTTCTGGGGACCTAATGCACAGCAGTGTGATTATAGTTAACCATACTTATTGTATACTTAAATTTGCTAGGAAGGTATATCTTAATGTCCTTACTACAAATAAGAAATAGTAATTATGTGAAGTGATGGAAGTGTTAGTTAATATGATGGTGGTAATTATTTTGCAATATATACATGTATCAAATCAAAACATTCAACGTTCTAAACTTGCACATGTTAATGAGTAATTGTAAGTCAATAAATCTGATAAAAATAAAAATAAAAAAACTCTTTTCTTTGATAATTCTTAATTCTACTAAAGCTGTCTTAACATTTATTTGTACTGTTAATGTATTTCCATGCTGTTGTTTTTTATATAATATTTTTATTATATTATGTTATTCACCGTACAGTACATTCCTAGTTTTTGATGTAAAGTTCCATGATTCATTACTTGCGCATAACACCCAGTGCACCATGCAATTGTTGTTTTTATAAATTTAATTTTTTGTCATTCTGAATTTATTTTCAGGTATGCTTGAAAGATAAGGAAATACCTTCTCAAAAAGTATTTTCTTCACTGGTTTGTGCTTACGTTTTTATCAATTTTTTATAGTATGTTAATACCTATTCTAGTCAAGAGTGTTATGCTTTAACTATCCTTCAATCAAAATATCATTGCTAATATTTTAAGATTTTTTTTGGATCTGGTAAACTCACACTTTGTTTTTTAAAACTGTTTTTCTAAACAGTATTAATTGCCCTCACATATTTCTATATTTCAACTTTGGAAAATGGTAATCACTTTCCAAAGATCCTGTGTGATTGAAAATAGTAATTTCAGGGGGCGCCTGGGTGGCACAGC
>NW_023253040.1:275296-277215 GCF_002007445.2 Ailuropoda melanoleuca
AGCTCGCCTTTCTCCACATCCTCTGCAAGATCTGTTGTTTCTTGTGATGTTGATTTTAGCTATTCTGACTGGTGAGAGGTGGTATCTCATTGAAGTTTTGATTTGTATTTCCCTGATGATAAGTGATGTTGAGCATCTCTTTTCAGCATTACCTACACTAGCCAAACCATGGAAAGAGCCCACATATCCATTGACTGATGAATGTATAAAGACGAGGTGGTATATATGTACGGTGGAATATTACTCAACCATCAAAAAAGGATGGAATCTTGCCATTTGTGGTAATGGGGTTGGAGCTAGAGGGTACTATGCTCAGTGAAATAAGTCAGTCAGAAAAACAAGTACCATGATTTCACTTGTATGTGGAATTAAAGAAAAAGCAAGTGAGTGAAAGGGTGTGGAGAGGAAAACCAAGAAATGGATCTAAACTGTAGAAAACAAGCTGATGGTTACCAGGGGAATTGGACATGGGGAAGTGGGGGATGGGTTAAATACATGGTAGGGATCAAGGAGTTCATCTGTTCTGACGAGCACTGGATATGTATGGAAGTGTTGAAACACTATATTATACACCTGAAAATAATATTACACTGTGTGTTAACTAACTGGTATTTAAACAAAAACTTTTTTAAAAAAATAAACAAACAAAATGAGATACTAGTTCATACCCATTACGATGATTATTATAAATACAATAAGGTAATAGCACAAAATTAAAAAAAAAACATAAAATGGCATCCCATTTTGTACATATAATTAAACAAAATAAGAACTCAGAGTATATGCTGTCCTCTAAATTGCTAGTTGCTTATCTAAGAGGTGACTGAAATAAAAGCAGTATGCCCAGGACTCCCTGGAATCTGAGAGTAGTCAGACAACTCAACCCTTTCAAGTTTAGAGTAACTAGAATTTTTACAACTGCTTTCAGAAGGGCTTTCCTAAGGGGCTCAACCCAGCTTGCCTTACCCACCCCCTTTCTAGGGGTCAGAACCCTCATGCAATGATTCAGAACCACGTGTACGTATGGTTGGATGGAGCTGCCATGCTCCTTTGGTCCATTAAGATCTTTATGCATAGAAAGCTGAAGAGAAAACTAAGGGAGCCCAGGTTCATGGGGATGTTGGAGATAGGATTTGACCTCTGTATTTCTATAGCATGGAATGAAAAATAAAATTAAAAAGTGTGATTTTGCTTCAGCAACATTTTTGAGGGGGTTTTCTTGATTCAGGAACTCACAGTTTCCAACAAATACAATAATCAAACACTTTGCAGCTGAGGAGAGGGAAGGAAGATTTGAGAGGATGCGATAGGAAATATATGGATATTTTCTTATTATTTTATAACAGTGTACACCTCCATTGTCCAAAGACCTAAAAGGTAAAAATGTGTAACACAGTTAATGTTAAAAACTGTTCCATAAAGTACACCAGAAATAATATAAAGACCCAAAAAAGAGATAACAAATATTACAAATTATTACTTAAAACATTAAAATTTAAAAATGCAAACATAGATCGCATGTAACCAAATTACTCTGCATAATGTCATTTTTTAAAATTCATGTTTAATTTGATGACTGTTTCCTTTTCTGTTCTGAAACTTTTCCTCTTGATGAAATCCCGCAGGTTCATTTTTGCTTTTGTTTCTCTTGCCTTTGGAGACATGTCATGAAAGAAGTTGCTGAGGCTGATGTCAAAGAGGTTGCAACCTATGTTCTCCTCTATGATTTTCATGGATTCCTGTCTCACATCGAGGTCTTTCATCCACTTGGGGTTTATCTTTGTGTATGGTGTGAGAGAGTGATCAAGTTTCATTCTTTTGCATGTAGCTGTCCAATTTTTCCAGCACGATTTATAGAAGAAACTGTCTTTTTTCCACTGGATGTTTTTTTCCTGCTTTATCAAAGATTAGTTGACCAT
>NW_023253040.1:277315-291878 GCF_002007445.2 Ailuropoda melanoleuca
CTGCTTGTGTTCCCTCTCTCGCTGGCTGTCTCTATCTCTGTCAAATAAATAAATCTTTAAAAAAATAAAAATAAAAATGAATTAAGCTTTTGAAAATGTAGAAAATTAACATGCCTCACTAAAGGAAAATATGCACAAAGACAACAACAAAAACAAAATTATGTTCATTGAAAGTCCATTCCCTTCTTTTCCTTTCTGGTCTGTCAATCAGCACCTTGCAGAACACCAGTCTCAAGGGTTAAAGATTAAACCATTCCCATGTTTCTTTTTGAAAAGAAAGAAAGAAAGAAAGAAAGAAAGAAAGAAAGAAAGAAAGAACAGAAAAGAAAAAAGAAGAGAAAAGAAAAGAAAGAAAAGAAAAAAGAAGAGTTGTGTGTTTTCTTATTATATAGTATACTATGGAATCTCATTTGCTTTAACGTTTTCTGGATGTATGATTGGGATCATTACACATCAGCTCATGGGTTCCCTTAATTATTTTTTATAGCCAAAAAAAAAAAGAATCCATTGCATATATAGGGCACAGTTTATTTAACATGCATCTCATGTCTTTGTACTTTCCAAATTTTACAATTGCAAATAACACTTCAAATAAACAGCCTTGTGAAAATGTATTAGTAATACAGGAAGGACATCTTTGGAGCATCTTGTAAGTGCCAGTGAAGGCTTCAGCATTTTGCCCACTATGTTGTTTACTTATTCATAGACTAGGATCATGGACCAAAGCCCAGGCATATCACACTTCTTTTTTACACATGTAATTATTTTGCACACAGAAAAAGAAATAAAAATAAAAGGCATTTTTGCCCATATAAAGAATTCCTGCTTCACATATGTCAAAAACTTCACTAAATATCTGCTAGTCATAAATAAGACAAACCTCAGACTATGAAAAAGTCACTCCAAGCTACTGAGACAATCACTTAATTTTTGTTAACAAGTCCTTCTTTTTTTTTTTTTTTACTGTTTATTTCTTCTATCCTGGTAAGTTTTAAGGATTACTTGAAATTTTATGGCACTAAAAGAAAACAAAGCAAAACAAATACAATTGGGTTTGTTACTTCTTTTTGAAGTTTTTATTTAAATTTCACTTAGTTAATGCACAGTGTAACATTACTTTCATGTGGATGATATAGTGATTCAACACTTCCATACAACACCCAGGAAGTGCATTCCTTAATATCCATTACCTATTAAACCTATTCCCTCAACCACCTCCCCCATAACAATCCAGTTGTTCTGTAAAGTCAAGAATGTGTTCCTTCGTTTGACTCTCTCTCTTTTCTCTCCCTTTGCTTGTCTGATTTGTTTCTCAAATGCCACATATGAGTGAAATCACATGGCATGTGTTTTTCTCTGACTCACTTACTTTACGTAGCATAATGCTCTCTAGCTCCATCCTTCTCATTCAAATGGTAATATTTCATTTTTTATTATGGCTGGGTGTTATTCTATTGTGGATACTGCTTCCAAAATTTGCCTACTGTAGATAATGCTGATGTCAACACTGATGTGAATGTATCCCCTGAATTAGTATGTTTGTATTCTTTACACAAATACCTAGTAGTGCAATTGCTGGGTTGTAGGGTACTCCATTTTTAACTTTTTGGAGAACCTCCATACTGTTTTCCAGAGTGGCTGCACCAGTTTTCATTCCCACCAACAGTGCCAGAAAGCTCGCCTTTCTCCACATCCTCTGCAAGATCTGTTGTTTCTTGTGATGTTGATTTTAGCTATTCTGACTGGTGAGAGGTGGTATCTCATTGAAGTTTTGATTTGTATTTCCCTGATGATAAGTGATGTTGAGCATCTCTTTTCAGCATTATCCACAATAGCCAAACCATGGAAAGAGCCCACATATCCATTGACTGATGAATGCATAAAGACGAGGTGGTATATATGTACGGTGGAATATTACTCAACCATCAAAAAGGGATGGAATATTGTCATTTGCGGTAATGGGTTGGAGCTAGAGGGTACTATGCTCAGTGAAATAATTCAGTCAGAAAGACAAGTGCCATGATTTCACTTGTATGTGGAATTAAAGAAAAAGCAAGTGAGTGAAGGGGTGTGGAGAGGAAAACCAAGAAATGGATTCTAAACTGTAGAAAACAAGCTGATGGTTACCAGGGGAATTGGACATGGGGAAGGGGGCATGGGTTAAATACATGGTAGGGATCAAGGAGTTCCTCTGTTCTGACGAGCACTGGATATGTATGGAAGTGTTGAAACACTATATTATACACCTGAAAATAATATTACACTGTGTGTTAACTAACTGGTATTTAAACAAAAACTTTTTTAAAAAAATAAACAAACAAAATGAGATACTAGTTCATACCCATTACGATGATTATTATAAATACAATAAGGTAATAGCACAAAATTAAAAAAAAAACATAAAATGGCATCCCATTTTGTACATATAATTAAACAAAATAAGAACTCAGAGTATATGCTGTCCTCTAAATTGCTAGTTGCTTATCTAAGAGGTGACTGAAATAAAAGCAGTATGCCCAGGACTCCCTGGAATCTGAGAGTAGTCAGACAACTCAACCCTTTCAAGTTTAGAGTAACTAGAATTTTTACAACTGCTTTCAGAAGGGCTTTCCTAAGGGGCTCAACCCAGCTTGCCTTACCCACCCCCTTTCTAGGGGTCAGAACCCTCATGCAATGATTCAGAACCACGTGTACGTATGGTTGGATGGAGCTGCCATGCTCCTTTGGTCCATTAAGATCTTTATGCATAGAAAGCTGAAGAGAAAACTAAGGGAGCCCAGGTTCATGGGGATGTTGGAGATAGGATTTGACCTCTGTATTTCTATAGCATGGAATGAAAAATAAAATTAAAAAGTGTGATTTTGCTTCAGCAACATTTTTGAGGGGGTTTTCTTGATTCAGGAACTCACAGTTTCCAACAAATACAATAATCAAACACTTTGCAGCTGAGGAGAGGGAAGGAAGATTTGAGAGGATGCGATAGGAAATATATGGATATTTTCTTATTATTTTATAACAGTGTACACCTCCATTGTCCAAAGACCTAAAAGGTAAAAATGTGTAACACAGTTAATGTTAAAAACTGTTCCATAAAGTACACCAGAAATAATATAAAGACCCAAAAAAGAGATAACAAATATTCCAAATTATTACTTAAAACATTAAAATTTAAAAATGCAAACATAGATCCCATGTAGCCAAATTACTCTGCATAATGTCATTTTTTAAAATTCATGTTTAATTTGATGACTGTTTCCTTTGCTGTTCAGAAACTTTTCCTCTTGATGAAATCCCGCAGGTTCATTTTTGCTTTTGTTTCTCTTGCCTTTGGAGACATGTCATGAAAGAAGTTGCTGAGGCTGATGTCAAAGAGGTTGCAACCTATGTTCTCCTCTATGATTTTCATGGATTCCTGTCTCACATCGAGGTCTTTCATCCACTTGGGGTTTATCTTTGTGTATGGTGTGAGAGAGTGATCAAGTTTCATTCTTTTGCATGTAGCTGTCCAATTTTTCCAGCACGATTTATAGAAGAAACTGTCTTTTTTCCACTGGATGTTTTTTTCCTGCTTTATCAAAGATTAGTTGACCATAGATTTGAGGGTCCATTTCTGGAGTCTGTATTCTGTTCCATTGGTCTATGTGTCTATTTTTGTGCCAGTACCATGCTGTCTTGGTTATCACAGCTTTGAGGTATAGCTTGAAATCCACAGAATGTGAGAAGATATTTGCAAATGAAACTACAGTTAAAAGGCTGGTATCCAAGATCTATAAAGAACTTCTCAAACTCAATACTGAGAAAAAAATAATCAAATCAAAACGAAAAATGGGCAGAAGATATGAACATACACTTTTCCGATGAATACATGCAAATGGCAAACAGACAAATGAAAAAAATGTTCAACATCATTATCGATAAGGGAAATTCAAATCAAAACCACATTGTGATACCAACCTATGCCAGTTAGAATGGCAAAAATGGACAAGGCAAGAAACAGTAAATGTTGGAGAGGATGCAGAGAACAGGAATCCCTTGTCCTCTGTTGGTGGGAATGCAAGTTGTTACAGCCACTTTGGAAAACAGTGTGGAGGTCTCTCTAAAAGTTAAACATAGAGCTATGCTATGACTCAGCAATTGCAGGACTGAGTATTTACCCCCAAAGATACAGACATAGTGAAGAGAAGGGCCATATGCACCCCAATGTTCAGGGCAACATTGTCCACAATAGCCAAACTGTGCAGGGAGCCGAGATGACCTTCAACAGATGAATGGATAAAGAATATGTGGTCCATATATACAATGGAATATTACTCAGCCTTCAGAAAGAACGATTACCCAAACTTTGCAGCAACTAAGATGGGACTGGAGGAGATTATGCTAAATGAAATTAGTCAAGCAGAGAAAGACAATTATCATATGGTTTCGCTCATTTTTGGAACATGAGAAATAGCAGGGAGATCGATAGAAGGAAGGGAAGAATGAAGGGGTGTAAACAGAAGGGGGAATGAACCACTAGAGACTATGGACACTGAAGAAACAAAATGAGGGTTTCAGAGGGGAGGGGGGGTGGCGGATTGGGATAGGCCAGTGATGGTTATTAAGGAGGGCACATATTGCATGGAGCACCGGGTGTTATACACAAACAATGAATCATGGAACACTACATCAAAAACTAATGATGTACTGTATGGTGACTAACATAACTAAATTAAAAAATTAAATAAATAAATTAAATAAATAAATAAATTCATGTTTGATATTTTTCCCAACATTTTCTTTGGAAAAATTGCAAAGTTATAGAAAAATCAAACTGTCGTAATTAATATTTATATGACCTTCATCCACATTGACTGAATGCGCAATCTTACCTTACGCAATTAAAAAAAAATTTTACTCTTTATACTTTAGGGTTTATTTTTCCACTTCCACTAAATTGACTAACTATAATACAGGTACGCTCCTATTATTATTAGTAGGTGGTTATTATTACATTGGTAGTAACTTAGATTTATGAAGAGCAGAATATTCTCTCTAGAGTCATTAATTTTTCCCCCAAGGGAAAAGTGGGCATGACATCAACTATAGAAGAAATTGCAACAAACACACAATATATGAGTGACAAGTTTGCTTTTAATTACTGATGCTTTTTATTTTTTAGCTACATCATTCTGCTTCTTATTGCTGAATATTTGTATTGATAATGAGTACTCTGGATCTTGATAAGAAAATTAGAGGGCAAAGTCTGGACTTTTTAAAAAAATAAATAATTGGATGATTGTGGAGATGTTAATATGATGTAGAAACCTATACATTTAGGAAACTAGTTAAAACTATGTACTAAATCAGAAAGATAAAATGATGCATTTAAATATTATAGCATGCATATTTAAATAAATGCTTATTATAGTTTAATTTCAACATTAAAAATTGTGCATGCTCACCCTAGAATGTATCTCAAGCCTCTGTCAGTAGAATGTTGATGTATTTAATGAATGCTTCTGACCCATTGACATGATAGTATGTTCCCTAGAAAATTGTATCCATGAGACCTAACAGACAAGAAGGATGTTACAAAGCTGGTGAAAAGATTAAATTTTTGGAAAGATTAAATTTTAGAAGGTAATCGCTGATTCCTTCAATTTATTAGCTATCAAGCATTGAGTTAAAAGGCCTATAGACCTTCTTTAACAATATAGCTTTAATGTAAATCGTTCTCCTGTATTTTTAAATGTTAAATATGATTTTCTTTGATATTGATTTATTAAATGCATTATAAATTTTGAATTATTTCAAGACCTAAGATTTGTTGATGATTATTTTTGTTTAATTGAGTGATGTTCTTTCCCTTTATGTAGCAGAAATTTCAGGATGACTATTTGCTTAAGAAACCAGCTTCATTTACGGTACATTTGGATTTCACCCCATGCATATGGTAAGTCTTATAAATAATGAGACTGCTTGATTTCTTGGTAATACCCAAGAGAAAGGTAATGTTAGCCACACATCCCTTGTCCCAATTCTAATTATATGTTTGGTTGTCTATGAACAAAAAAACCAAAAAACAAAAAACCTGATTTCCGTGTATTCTTCAATATACTTACATGCTTACGTTTATACCAATCTCAAAAAGTAGGTGAGATATTGCTTTCGCAAGAATTTCTCAGATTCTCTATCGTAAGTTGTATCAATTTCCTGGACTAATAAGGAAGGTTATAGAACTTCCTCCTCAGCAATATATTATTAACAAAAATATTCTTCTTATTTTTCTAATTAAATGGCATATATATAAACTTTAATTATGTTTGTTTTCAAAAGGAGGTCACTGCTGAGGTAGATAAAATTTCCATCCAAAAATAAACAAATTCTATATTCTATATGCCAAAACAATAAGTTTGATTTAAAAACTTAGTGCACTGCAAAGTGTAGGGACTATGCACTATGTTATGAAGGATACATATTGATTATGGAACCCAATATATAACTAGCTTATGTGTCCATTAGGATGTTTTTGACTTATTTCTCATAAACCTTGTTACAAAAAAGGGGTCAAATTAGCAACTGTGGGTAAAAAGAAAAATAAGTATTTAACATAGAATTTAATGTTTATTGTCTCTCATATTACTTTTTCTTTTAACAGAAAGTGTCTTTTAAAATGTAGTGATTTCACTATAACATTTTCAGGAAATAGATATATAAAGATGTAGACAAATTGAAACTGAGCAGTTTTGTAATTTTATGAATGTTTGAGAATTTGAGAACTGACATGATAGATGTTTTTTGTTTCAATATTTTTAACTTTCTCATTAAATAGCCGCTGATTAGATAATGATATTCAAGCACTTTCTGGTTAGTATAGTAATTTTCTTTTCTAATTTTTATGATTTTAAGATCATTAATGTGAGTTTTGGTTTGCATTTTACTCCCAAGCATGGTACAACACTGATGCTGCTTGAGGAGAGAGTGAAAACTTCTCCCAAGTAGTTTCACAGATCTTTATTAAATATTGCATTGAAAAAAGTTTCAAAATAATTTGTCTATGTAAATAAATTTTATTTATATACAAAAATATTTACAATATTTAAAATATTACAGTATTACAATATTATTTAAAATAAATAATATAATCTGTGTTATATACACTGTATTTTCTCTGAGCAAAGCTAATTAACAATTTCCATTAAACAAGTATGGGGATGGGAGACCATCAAATGTGACTTTAAGATTTTATTTTTGATTTATCTTCTCTATTACTATCACACACGTGACATTAAAAAAAGGAAATGGTTTCAAAATGAAAAAATTCCACAAAAGTATTGTTTGTAGAAGTTTAATCAAAATTACTTTTGTAAATAGCCTTAAAAATTATAATTATGTTGATTACTAATATGCATATAAATGCAATTAAAATGAAATGACTTAGTATCACCAGGAAGATAGAAAATTACTTAATTATAAATAATTAAAATTAAATTATAACATATGATATAAAGTATATATACGTCTGTAATTTAAAACCCCATATTTCCTTAAATAATTGGACATGGTGAAATTTTAAATTTTAAGGGGAAGGTAATTGAATATTATGTTGAGTATATTTATTAACAGATACTATCAAAACCAGATTTTACATATATATATGTGTGTATATATATATATATATATATACACACACACACACACATATATATGGTTTATTTATGCTTTGCAGGTTATTTTAATTTTATTAAAGTATACTTCTGGGAAAACAAGTGTTAATATCCATATTATAATTATTATAATATGGAATTATGAAAGCATTTCCATATTTAATTCTTATCAGAAACACTTTGTCAGTACAGGAGACACACTATTAATTCTTTTACTGAATAATTATTTAGATATACATTCTATATATGTGCTAGTTGGTAACAATTATCAAAATAAACAGTCTCAACGTAAGTAGCCTAAATGCTCTGATAAAGAGCCACAGGGGGCACCTGGGTGGCACAGTGGTTAAGTGTCTGCCTTTGGCTCAGGGCGTGATCCCGGCGTTATGGGATCGAGCCCCACATCAGGCTCCTCTGCTATGAGCCTGCTTCTTCCTCTCCCACTCCTCCTGCTTGTGTTCCCTCTCTCGCTGGCTGTCTCTATCTCTGATAAAAAGCCACAGGTTTGCAGATTGGATAAAAAGAAATGACCCATCCATTTGCTATCTACAAGGGACTCATTTTAAACCCAAAGATACATTCAGACTGAAAGTAAAGGGATGGAATACCATCTTTCACGCAAATGGACCTCAAAAGAAAGCTGGGGTAGCAATTCTTATATCAGATAGATTGGATTTTAAACTAAAGACTATAGTTAGAGACACAGAAGGGCACTATATTATTCTTAAAGGGTGTATCTAACTAGGGGATATGACAATCATAAATATATATGTTCCCAACAGGGGAGCAGCAAGATACACAACCCAACTCTTAACCAGAATAAAGAGACATATAGATAAAAATACAACAATAGTAGGGGACCTCAACACCCCACTATCAGAAATAGACAGAACACTCTTGCAAAACTCAGTAAAGGAAAAAGGCTTTGAATGCCATACTCGACGAGTTGGACCTCATAGATATATATAGAACACTACACCCCAGGATCAAAAAATACTCATTCTATTCTAATTCCCATGGAACATTATCAAGAATAGACCATGTTCTGGGTCACAAAATAGGTCTCAACTGATACCAAAAGACTGAAATTATTCCCTGCATATTCTCAGACCACAACACTTTGAAATTGGAACTCAACCACAAGGAAAAATTTGGAAGAAATTCAAACACTTGGAGACTAAGAACCATCCTTCTCAGGAATGATTCGATAAACCAGGAAATCAAAATATCAATTTAAACAATTTATGGAGACCAACTAGAATGAAAACACAATGGTCCAAATCTTTTAGGATACTGCAAAGTCAGTCCTAAGGGGGAAATACATAGACATCCAAGCCTCACTCAAGAAAATAGAAAAATTGAAAATGCAGATTTTATATTCTCACCTCAAGAAGCTGGAACAGCAACAGAGGAAGGCCTAATCCATGCACGAGGAAGCAGTTGACAAAGATTAGAGCAGAAATCAACGAATTAGAAACCAGAACCACAGTAGAGCAGATCAACAGGACTAGAAGCTGGTTCTTTGAGAGAATCCATAAAATTGATAGACCACTGGCAAAACTTGTCCAAAAACAAAGAGAAAGGACTGAGATTATTAAAATTATGACTGAAAAGGGAGAGGTCACGACCAGCACCATTGAAATTGCAAGGATTATTAGAAACTTTTATCAACAGCTATATGCCAAAAAACTAAACAATCTGGAAGAGATGGAGGCCTTCCTGGAAACCTATAAACTACCAAGACTGAAACAGGAAGAAATAGATTTCTTAAATAGGCCAATTAACTATGAAGAAATTGAGTCAGTGATAAACAACCTTCCAAATAATAAAACTCCAGGCCCAGACGGTTTTCCTGGGGAATTCTACCAAACATTCAAAGAAGAAATAATACCTATTCTCCTAAAGCTATTTCAAAAAATAGAAACAGAAGGAAAGCTACCAAACTCATTCTATGAGGCTAATATTACCTTGATCCCCAAACCAGGCAAAGACCCCCTCAAAAAGGAGAATTACAGACCGATTTCTCTAATGAATATGGATGCCAAAATCCTCAACAAGATCCTTGCTAATAGAATCCAACAGTACATTAAAAGGATTATCCATCATGACCAAGTGGGATTCATACCTGGGATGCAAGCATGGTTCAACACTCGCAAATCAATCAATGTGATACATCATATCAACAAGAAAAGACTCAAGAACCATATGATCCTCTCAATTGATGCAGAAAAAGCATTTGACAAAATACAGCATCCTTTCCTGATTAAAACCCTTCAGAGTGTAGGAATAGAGGGTACATTTCTCAATCTCATAAAAGCCATCTATGAAAAGCCTACTGCAAGCATTATTCTCAATGGGGAAAAGCTGGAAGCCTTTCCCTTAAGATCAGGAACACGACAAGGATGCCCACTCTCGCCACTATTATTCAACATAGTACTAGAAGTCCTTGCAACAGCAATCAGAAGACAAAAAGGGATCAAAGGTATCCAAATCGGCAAAGAAGAAGTCAAACTGTCTCTCTTTGCAGATGACATGATACTCTATATGGAAAACCCAAAGGAATCCACTCCCAAACTATTAGAAGTTATAGAACAATTCAGTAAGGTGGCAGGATACAAAATCAATGCCCAGAAATCAGTTGCATTTCTATACACGAATAACGAGACTGAAGAAAGAGAAATTAGGGAATCCATCCCATTTACAATAACACCAAAAACCATACGTTACCTTGGAATTAACTTAACCAGAGACGTAAAGGACCTATATCCTAGAAACTATAGATCACTTTTGAAAGATATTGAGGAAGACATAAAAAGATGGAAAAATATTCCATGCTCATGGATTGGAAGAATTAACATAGTTAAAATGTCCATACTACCCAGAGCAATCTACACTTTCAATGCTATCCCGATCAAAATACCGAGGACATTTTTCAAAGAACTGGAACAAATAGTCCTTAAATTTGTATGGAACCAGAAAAGGCCCCGAATCTCCAAGGAACTGTTGAAAAGGAAAAACAAAGCTGGGGGCATCACAATGCCGGATTTCGAGCTGTACTACAAAGCTGTGATCACAAAGACAGCATGGTACTGGCACAAAAACAGACACATCGACCAATGGAACAGAATAGAGAACCCAGAAATGGACCCTCGGCTCTTTGGGCAACTAATCTTTGATAAAGCAGGAAAAAACATCCGGTGGAAAAAAGACAGTCTCTTCAATAAATGGTGCTGGGAAAATTGGACAGCTACATGCAAAAGAATGAAACTTGACCACTCTCTCACACCATACACAAAAATAAACTCCAAATGGATGAAAGACCTCAATGTGAGACAGGAATCCATCAAAATTCTAGAGGAGAACATAGGCAACAACTTCTATGACATCGGCCAGAGCAACCTTTTTCACGACACATCGCCAAAGGCAAGAGAAATAAAAGATAAAATGAACTTATGGGACTTTATCAGGATAAAGAGCTTCTGCACAGCCAAGGAAACAGTCAAAAAAACTAAGAGACAGCCCACGGAATGGGAGAATATATTTGCAAAGGACACCACAGATAAAGGACTGGTATCCAAGATCTACAAAGAACTTCTCAAACTCAATACACGAGAAACAAATAAACAAATCATAAAATGGGCAGAAGATATGAACAGACACTTTTCCAATGAAGACATACAAATGGCTAACAGACACATGAAAAAATGTTCAAAATCATTAGCCATCAGGGAAATTCAAATCAAAACCACACTGAGATACCACCTTACGCCAGTTAGAATGGCAAAGATAGACAAGGCAAGAAACAACAATTGTTGGAGAGGATGTGGAGAAAGGGGATCCCTCCTACATTGTTGGTGGGAATGCAAGTTGGTACAGCCACTCTGGAAAACAGTGTGGAGGTCCCTTAAAAAGTTAAAAATTGAACTACCCTATGACCCAGCCATTGCACTACTGGGTGTTTACCCCAAAGATACAGACGTAGTAAAGAGAAGGGCCATATGCACCCCAATGTTCATAGCTGCATTGTCCACAATAGCCAAATCATGGAAGGAGCCGAGATGCCCTTCAACAGATGACTGGATTAAGAAGCTGTGGTCCATATATACAATGGAATATTACTCAGCTATCAGAAAGAACGAATTCTCAACATTTGCTGCAACATGGACGGCACTGGAGGAGATAATGCTAAGTGAAATAAGTCAAGCAGAGAAAGACAATTATCATATGATTTCTCTCATCTATGGAACATAAGAACTAGGATGATCGGTAGGGGAAGAAAGGGATAAAGAAAAGGGGGGTAATCAGAAGGGGGAATGAAGCATGAGGGACTATGGACTCTGGAAAACAAACTGAGGGCTTCGGGGGGGTGGGGGAATGTGATAGACTGAGACTGGTGATGGGTAGTAAGGAGGGCACGTATTGCATGGTGCACTGGGTGTTATACGCAACTAATGAAGCATCAAACTTTACATCNTCATCAACTTTGCATCAGAAACCATGGATGTACTGTATGGTGACTAACATAATATAATAAAAAAATTTTAAAAAAATGTATATCATGTAACATGCACAGCTTCCACTTTTGAGCTACTTAGATTTTAGCTAGTGCATACAATTGTACACATTTAGATAATACAAGACCAAATATTGTCAATGTCTGAACAGGTGTGAGGAACACACCATGAACATTCACTGAATTGTGAAATCCCAAACACAGATGAAAGATCCACAGGTGATCAACTGAGAATGCAAAATTTTCAGTATCCTTTGCTCTCAGAAATCTGCCTCTTTATAAAGAACAGAGGATGACTATTTGAAGAAACATGAATGCAGACGATGTTTTTTACGGATGTTTTACGAAATTAAATCTCTATCATAACAACAGAATTTACCAACAACACATCAAATTTTTTCCAAGAATTTCTCATCACTAGTCTCCTTGTCTTTTTTGTCTAACCAGTGTCTGTTTGTTTCATTTCTTCCAGAAAGTCCCTTGTGGAGAGATGTGATGGATATTTACAATCTTACCACCGTGACTCAGTTTATCCTCATAGNTGAGAATGCAAAATTTTCAGTATCTCCTTTGTTCTCAGAAATCTGCCTCTTTATAAAGACCAGAGGATGACTATTTGAAGAAACATGAATGCAGACGATGTTTTTTACGGATGTTTTAAGAAATTAAATCTCTATCATAACAACAGAATTTACCAACAACACATCAAATTTTTTCCAAGAATTTCTCATCACTAGTCTCCCTGTCTTTTTTGTCTAACCAGTGTCTGTTTGTTTCATTTCTTCCAGAAAGTCCCTTGTGGAGAGATGTGATGGATATTTACAATCTTACCACCGTGACTCAGTTTATCCTCATAGTGCTCTCTGACCTCCCTGAGGTGTGCTACCCTCTTTTTGTGGTCTTTGCCACCATCTATCAGGTCACCTTGGTAGGAAATGGGGCCATTCTCTTGGCCATTGCGACTGAGAAGAAGCTACATACACCCATGTATTTCTTTTTGGTGAATTTATTCCTCTTAGATATATTATGCCCATCAGCTACTATCCCCAAGATGCTGGAGAACCTCCTGACTGAGCAGCAAAACATTTCCTTCCTTGGATGTGCTTTTCAGCTTTATTTCCTGGTTTCTCTGGTAGGGACTGAAGTCTTCCTTCTCACTCTCTTGGCTTATGACCGGTGTGTGGCCATCTGCTTCCCCCTTTGTTACATGCTCGTAATGACCAAGTTCCACTGCATCCAGCTGACAGCTGCGACCTGGGCAGCAGGGTTTCTAAAATCCCTTCTCCACACGGTGTCTACATTCCCCCTGTCTTTTTGCAAGTCCAACCGAGTTAACCAATACTATTGTGACATCCCACAAACGATGGCCCTCTCATGCTCATCCGCTTATGTAGCTGAAATGCTTGTTTTAGTGGTAGGAGGCATCCTGGGGATAAGTGCCTTCCTTTACCTTTATCTCTTACATCTACATCAAATCCACCCTTCTAAAGACCCAGTCAGTGGAAGGGAAGCACAAAGCCTTCTCCACATGTGCTTCCCACCTCCTAGTGTTCTGTCAGTTCTATGGCACAGCAATATTTACCTACATTTGGCCTTCCTCCAGCCAACACTCTCCAGCCAGAGACAGACTCATCTCCATGCTATATGGGGTTATTACCCCAATGTTAAACCCCTTGATCTACAGCCTGAAAACGTGGAGGTCAAATAAGCACTCAGAAGGCTGCTATGTAACAGAGCATGTTTGCAGAATTATAATATTAAAGCAGAATATATCTATGCTCCCTTTAGAATAAATTCATAGGAAGGATTTGTAGAATAATTTTAGTTGATATATAGAACATATATTTTTGTACTCATAGAAATTTATGAACACATTCACAGCCCACATACATATAACTAGTTTACCTGTCTGCATATGTATATCTTTCTCTCTATCCACTAGGCTCTTAATATTTAACATCCAAAAACAGGCATTTTCAAGAGTAAGCAGAGAGCTGTTAATAATTTACAGGCATAAACTGAGCTGCTCTTAAGTTAACTTGAATGTATGTTCATATCCATATCCATAATAATTATAGCTGCATCACCTGTAGGTTTTAGTATTTGTATTAAAACAATATCTGATCATCAATTAATAAATATTCTTTTTACTAATTGCCTTATGTTATCAACTGTTTATGCTGATATGATACTTTATATTATTATTTCACTCTTTCTCTTTAAATTTTAACTACCACTTATTTTACTTGAATCTCTTTCTTTTTTCTTGTGACTCTATCCCTTCTCAGTTCTATGTNTTCAGTTCTATGTGTCTGTGTAAAGAGATCACTTACTTTACCAAATCTCTGATTTAGATATCTAATTTAGTTCACGATGTTATTGCATTGTAGCCTGAATACGTTCA
>NW_023253040.1:291978-300529 GCF_002007445.2 Ailuropoda melanoleuca
AAAAATGAATAATCCAATTATAGATGGGCAGAAGACATGAATAGACAATTTTTTCCAACGAAGACATCCAGATGGTTCCCAGACAGATGAAAAGCTGCTTAACATCATTTATCATCAGAGATATAAAACAAAACTAAAATTAGATGTCACCACACACCTGTCATAATGGCTAAAATCAACAACAGAATCAAACAGGTAGTGGCAAAGATGTGGGTAAATAGAAATCCCCCTACACTGTTGGTGGGAATGCAAACTGGAACAACCACTGTGTAACAAGAGTATGGAGGTTCCTCAAAATGTTAAAAGTAGAATTAATTACTCTAGGATTCAGCAATTGCACTACTAGGTATTTATCCAAGGGATGCAACCGTACTACTTCAAAGTGATAAATGTTTTGATGACTGTTTCCTTGGTTGTGCAGAAGCTTTTTATTTTGATGAAGTCCCACAAGTTCATTTTTGCTTTTGTTTCTCTTGCCTTTGGAGATCTGTCATGAAAAAAGGTGGGGCACCTGGGTGGCTCAGTCATTAAGTGTCTGCCTTCAGCTCAGGGTGTGATCCCAGAGTCCTGGGATCGAGCCCCACATCAGGATCCTCTGCTGGGAGCCTTTTTCTTCCTCTCCCACTCCCCCACTTGTGTTCCTTCTCTCACTGGCTGTCTCTCTCTCTCTCTGTCAAATTAAAAAAAAAAAAAAGTTGCTGTGGCCAATGTAAAAGAGGTTGCAGCCTATCTCCTACTCTATGATTTTCATGGATTCCTGTCTCACATCGAGGTCTTTCATCCATTTGGAGTTTATCTTTGTGTATGGTGTGAGAGAGTGGTCAAGTTTCATTCTTTTGCATATAGCTCTCTGATTTTCCAGCACCATTTATTGAAGAGACTGTCTTTTCCACTGGATGTTTTTTCCTGCTTCGTCAAAGATCATTGGACCATAGAGTCGAGAGTCCATTTCTGGGTTCTCTATTCTGCTCCATTGATCTATGTGTCTGTTTTTGTGCCAGTACCATACTGTCTTTGTGATCACAGCTTTGTAGTATAGCTTGAAACCCGGCAACGTGATGCCCCCAGCTTTGTTTTTCCTTTTCAACATTTCCTTGGCGATGTGGGGCCTTTTCTAGTTCCACAGAAATTTTAGGCTTGTTTTAGCTCTTTGAAAAATGTCACTGGTATTTTGATTGGGATGACATTAAAAGTGTAGATTGCTCCAGGTAGCATAGACATTTTAACTATGTTTATTCTTCTGATCCATGAGCATGGAATGTCTTTCCATCTTTTTTGTGTCTTCTTCAATGTCTTTCATAAATGATTTGTAGTTTCTAGAATATAGATCCTATATGTCTCTGGTTAAGTTAATACCTAGATATCGCATGATTTTTGGTGCTATGGTAAATGGAATTGATTCCGTAATTTCTCTTTCTTCAGTCTCATTGCTCATGTATAGAAATGCAACTGATTTCTGAGCATTTATTTTGTATCCTGCCACATGACTGAATTGTTGTATGAGTTTTAGTAATTTGGGGATGGAGTCTTTTAGGTTTTCCGTGTACAGTAAAATGTCATCTGTGAAGACAAAACAGTTTTACTTCTTCTTTGCTGATTTGCATACCTTTTATTCCGTTTTGTTGTCTGATTGCTGTTGCAAGGACTTCTAGTACTGTGTTCAACAGTAATGGAGAGAGTGAGAATTCTTGTCATGTTCCTGATCTTAAGGGAAAAGAAAGGTTTTCCATTGAGAATGGATCCTGGGTTCTAGAATGTCTAGCTCTTGGGCCAGTCATTCTCTGATAGTGATGCCAGGGTACGGGTTGTGTTGGAACTATGCCTCTACAGCCACTTTCTGCGTGGGCTTCAAAACAAGCGACCTCTGTCAGGATCCTCGTGGGAGTGGGCTTGTTGAGGGAAAATGGCCACCACCTTAGAAAGGATTTCCTAAGAATGCAAACCGGTGGTGCGGTCTGAGCTCTTCCCTTTCTGCCATGTCCACACCTTCCCAGGCTGGGGTTTACTGTCTCTTTGTAACTCATGAATCCCCCTAAGGGACTGCTCAATAGGACGCAGGCAGTCTTCCATCTGCCTATGGGAACGGGTGAGAGTCAAGGATCTAGGGAAATACAAACCGCTCTCAAGCCATGGGATGGCATGACAAGGGATTGAGGAGACCCGTGGTGGGGGAGAGCGGAGGAAAGCACCTCAGGAGAAGCAAAGAGGGTCATGCTGCTACTGAGAGACCTCAGGGGAAAAGCCGAACACACATCCTGAACGCTGCTCCATTGAGGGGGATGTTCTGTTCTTGGAAACAACCCATAAAAGGGCTGCTGAATCTGGAACCAAAAAACAAAAAAAACCCATGCTTCTCAAAACTGGGCAGCTTGAAGATGCAAAATAAATACTATATATCTTCTGGATATATCAACGCTTCTTGTGGATTTGGGAGAAAGTCTTAATAACTTAAATTAACAAATGGTTTAAAACACTAGCCACCAGAGATTGAGCTTGCCTATGTTCCAAAGAGGGCCTATAGGTGGGAATCATGGCGACCAGCCTCAGTTTTCATTCTGATGGCAGCCACATGCCAACTTCTCTCAATCCCCTTCCCCCAGTCCTCGTAGATCACAGCCCTCCAGCATGTGTCCCGGCCATTGGGGTTGTCCCTTCTCCTTTCCTGAACCTTGGGAAGTTCTCAGGGCCTTTGGGTTATCCAACCAGGGAACAGTGCATCTGATGGAACCTTAATGTTGAAAGAGCCTGTGGGAGCCATGCCGATGGAGTCATCTGGGTTCCAAAGTGCTGGCTGGTCAACTGGGCAGGACCCCACAGCATGGGACTTATCAATGCCTTGGATGGCCCACCCATGGATGGCCCACCCCCAGTCATTTTGACAGATTCCTGTGGTAGCCCGGCCTTCAGCGACTCACACCATTGGCACAAAAAGTCTGCAGGAAGACATCAGCAACACTTGAGCCAAGAGCTGACCTTGGGCAGAAGGACATGCCCTGGTCCCTGTCCTCTAGATGGATTGTACCTTTCTCACTCCCACAAATTTCCCTCCAGGATTATAGCCCTAACATAACAAGATGCTTTGGAGAGTCTGGGGACTGTTTCTAGGACTGGCCCCAGTGAAGGCCCTTTCATGATTGCTTAGGATTTTGGCATGTGTTGTGGAACTCGAGTCATCTTTGGCCGCCCAAGATGAGCTTCCTAATTAAGTTTCCTTCTATCCCATTGCATTGCTTTCTATCTTGCTTTTCATTGTTTATGTTTATTAATTAAATAATCTAGTTTAATTTAATTTAATTTTATTATTATGATATGCTAGACACCATACAGTACATCATTAATTTTTGGTATAGTGTTCCATGATTCGTTGTTTGCATGAAACACCCAGTGCACCATGCAATACATGCCCTTCTTAATACCCATGACCGGCCTATCCCAATACCCACCCCCCTCTCCTCTGAAGCCCTCAGTTGTTTCCCAGAGTCCATAGTCTCTCATGGTTCATTCTCCCTTCTCTTTACACCCCTTCATTCTTCCCTTCCTTCTTCGACAAATCTCCCTGCTGTTTCTTATGTTCCATAAATGAGTGAAACTATATGATAATTGTCTTTCTCTGCTTGACTTCTTTCACTTAGCATAATCTCCTCTAGTCCCGTCCATGTTGCTGCACATGTTGGTTGATCATTCTTTCTAATGGCTGAGTAATATTCCATTGTATATATGGACCACATCTTCTTTATCCATTTTTCTGTTGAATGGCATCTTGGCTCCTTCCACAATTTAGCTATTGTGGACAATCCTGCAATGAACATTGGGGTCCATATGACCCTTCTCTTAACTACATTTATATCTATGGGGTAAATACCCAGTAGTGCAATTGCTGTTTCATAGGGTAGCTCTATTTTTAACTTTTTGAGGGACCTCCATACTGTTTTCCAAAGTGGCTGTACCGCCTTGCATTCCCACCAACAGTGTAAGAGGGTTCCCCTTTCTCCATATCCTCTCTAACATTTCTTGTGTCTTGCATTGTTCATTTTTGCCATTCTAACTGGCATAAGGTGGTATCTCAATGTGGTTTTGATTTGAATTTCCCTGATGGCTAATGATTTTGAACATTTTTTCATGTGTCTATTAGCCATTTGTATGTCTTCATTGGAAAAATGTCTATTCATATCTCCTGCACTACACCCCAGAACAACAGAATACTCATTCTTTTCGAATGCACCTGAAACTTTCTCCAGAATAGACCATATACTGGGTCACAAAACAGGTCTCAACCAATACCAAAAGACTGAGATTATTCCCTGCATATTCTCAGATAATAATGTTTTGAAACTCAATCACAAGGAAAAATTTGGAAGAAATTAAAATATTTGGAACCTGGGGCACCTGGGTGGCACAGCGGTTAAGCGTCTGCCTTCAGCTCAGGGCGTGATCCCGGGGTCCTGGGATCGAGCCCCACATCAGGCTCCTCCGCTATGAGCCTGCTTCTTCCTCTCCCACTCCCTCTGCTTGTGTTCCCTCTCTCGCTGGCTGTCTCTATCTCTGTCAAAAAATAAATAAAAATCTTTAAAAAAAAATAAAATATTTGGAACCTAAGAACCATCCTGCTTAATAATGGTTGGGTAAACCAGGGAATTAAAGAGCTTAAGCAATTTGTGGAAAGCAATGAAAACAAAAACACATCAGTCCAAAACCTATGGGACACTGCAAAGGCGAGCCTAAGGGAAAAATACATACCCATCCAAGCCTCACTCAAAACAATAGAAAAATCTAGAATGCAGTTTTTATATTCTTTTTTTAAGAGCTGGAGTTGGAGCAGAAGAACAGGCCTAACCCATACACAAGAATGCAATTGATCAAGATTAGAGCAGAGGTCAATGAATTAGAAACCTGGGAGCACAGTAGAGCAGATCAACAGAACTAGAAGCTGGTTCTTTGAAAGAATAAATAAGACTGGTAAGCCACTGGCCAGAGTTATTCAAAAAAATTGAGAAAGGACTCAAATTAATAAAATTATGAATGAAAGGGGAGAGATCACAACCAACACCAAGGAAAAAGAAACAAGCATTAGAAACTCTTATCAACAACTATATGCCAAAAAATGAAACAACCTGGAAGAAAAGGATGCCTTCCTGGAAAACTATAAACTAACAAGACTGAAACAGGAAGAAATTGATTATTTAAACACACCAATTAATTATGAAGAGATTGAAGCAGTGATCAAAAACCTCCCCAAAGAGTCCAGGGCCTGACAGATTCCCCTGGGATTTCTACCAAACACTCAAAGAAGAAATAATCCCTATTCTCCTGAAGCTGTTCCAAAAAATAGAAACAGAAGGAAAACTACCAAACTCATTCTATGAGGTCAGTATTACCTTGATCCCAAAACCAAGCAAAAACCCCATCAAAAAGGAGAATTACAGTCCAATATCCCTGATGAATATGGATGCCTAAATTATCAACAAGATCCTAGCCAGTAGGATCCAACAGTGCACTAAAAGGATTATCCATGTCAACCAAATGGGATTCATCCCTGGGATTCAAGTTTGATTCAACATTTGCAAATTGATCAGTGTGATATATCACATCAACAAGAGAAGTGACAAGAACCGTATGATCGTTTCAATTGATGCAGAAAGGACATTTGACAAAATAGAACATCGTTTCCTGATTAAAACCTTTAAGAATGTAGGGATAGATGGTACATTCCTCAATTTCATAAAAACCATCTGTGAAAACCTACAGTGAATATCATTCACAATGGGGAAAAGCCTAGAGCCTTTTCCTTAAAATCAGGAACATGACAAGGATGCTCACTCTTGCCATTATTGTTCAACATAGTACTAGAAGTCCTAGCAACAGCAATCGGACAACAAAAAAGAATAAAAATGTGTGCAAATTGGCAAAGAAGAAGTCAAATTCTCTCTCCACAGATGATGCGATACTTTACATGGAAAACCCAAAACACCCCCCCAAGTTACTGGACCTCATATAACAATTCAGTAATGTGGAAGGATACAAAATCAATGCTCAGAAATCAGTTGCAATTCTATACACAAATAATGAGACTGAAGGAAGAGAATTAGGAAATCAATTCCATTTACAATAGCACCAAAAACCATAAGATATCTTGGAATAAACTAGTGCTGGAAGAAACAATCATAAAATTTGGGTGGAGACAGAAAAGATCATGGATCACCAAGGAAACATTGAAGAAGAAAAAGAAATCTATGGACATCACGTTGCCTGATTTTAAGCTGTACTAGAAAGCTGTGATCACCAAGAAAACATGGTACAAAAAGAGACACGAGGGCCAATGAAACAGAATACAGACTCCAGAAATGGACCCTCGACTCTATGATCAACTAATATATGACAAAGCAGGAACAAACATCAAGGGGAAAAGACAGTCTCTTCAATAAATGATGCTGGGAAATTTGGACAGCTATATGCAAAAGAATGAAACTTGACCACTCTCTCACACCATACACAAAGATAAACTCCAAATGGATGACAGACCTTGATGTGACACAGGAATCCATGAAAATCATAGAGGGGAACATAGGCTGCAACCTCTTTGTCATTGGCCACAGCAACTTCTTTCATGACACATCTCCAAAGGCAAGTAAACAAAAGAAAAAATGAACTTGTGGGGCTTCATCAAGATAAAAAGCTTCTGCACAGCCAGGGAAACAGTAAAAACAAACAAACAAAAAAAAACAAAAAAAAAAACTAAAAGGGAACCCACATAATGGGAGGAGATTTTTGCAAATAAAACTACAGATAAAAGGCTGGCATCCAAGATCTACAAAGAACTTCTCAAACTTAATCCCCAAGAAACAAGTAATCAAATCATAAAATGGGCAGAAGATATGGACAGATGCTTTTCCAATGAAGACATACAAATAGCTAACAGACACATGAAAATGTTCAACATCATTAGCCATCAGAGGAATTCAAATCAAAACCACATTAAGATATGACCTTACACCAGTTAAAATCGTAAAAATGGACAAGGCAAGAAGCAACAAATGTTGGAAAGGATGTGGAGAAAGGGGAACACTCTTCCACTGCTGGTGGGAAAGCAAGTTGGTACAGCCACTTTGGAAAGCAGTGTGGAGATCCCTCAAAAAGTTAAAAGTAGAGCTATCCGATGACCCAGCAATTGCATTACTGGGTATTTACCCCAAAGATACAGATGTGGTGAAGAGAAGGGCCATATGCACTCCAATGTTCATAGCAGTGTTGTTCACAATAGCCAAACTGTGGAAGGAACCAAGATGCCCTTCATCAGACAAATGGATAAAGAAGATGTGGTCCATATATATGATGGAATATTACTCAGCCATCAGAAAGAATGATCACCCAGCAGTTGCAGCAACATGGATGGGACAGGAGGAACTTATGCTACATGAAATAAGCCAAGCAGAGTAAGACAATTATCATATGGTTTCACTCATTTATGGAACATAAGGAATAACAGGGAGATGGGTAGGAGAAGGAAGGGAAAAATGAAGAGTGGGTAACCAGAAGGGAACCTGAACCACGAGAGACTGTGGACTCTGTGAAACAAATTGAAGGTTTTATAGGGGAGGAAGGGTGTGGGACTGGCTAGCCCAGTGATGGGCATTAAGGAGGTAATGTATTTCATGGAGCACTCGGTGTTATACACAAACAATGAATCATGGAACACTATATCAAAAATTAATGATGTACTGTATGGTGACTAACATACCATAATTTTAAAAATTAAATTAAATTAATTAATAAACATAAACAATGAAAAAAAGATAGAAAACATTGTAATGCGATAGAAGGGAACTTAATTATTAGGCTCGTCTTGGGTGGCCAAAGGTGACTGGAGTTCCACACACCCATGCCAAAATCCGAAGCAATCGTGGAAGGGCCTTCACTGGGGCCAGTCCTAGACACAGTACCCCAACTCTCCAAAGCACCTTGCTATGTCAGGCCTATAATCCTGGAGGGAAACTTGTCGGAGTGGGAAAGGCACATTCCATCCTGAGGACAGGGTCGGGGCACGTCCACTTCCCCAAGGTCCAGCACTAGGCACAAGTGTTCTCAATGTGTTCCTGCAGGCTTTTGCCTCAATGGTCTGAGCCACTGAAGGCAGGGCTACCACAGGAAGCTGTCAAAATGATTGGGGGTGGGCCATCCAGGGGTCGGCCATCCTAGGCATTAGTAAGTCCCATGCTGAGGAGTCCTGCCCAGTCGACCGGCCAGTGCTCTGGAACCGAAGTGACTGCATCTCAATAGATGCCAAAAAAGCATATGACAAAATAGAGCATCTTTTCTTGAAAAGATCCCTCCACCATATAGGGATAGAGGGAACATAACTCAATACCCTGAAAACGACATATGAAAGGCCAAAGTGAATATTTTCTCCAATGAGGAAAAGATTAGAGCTTTTCCCATAAGGTCAGGACCACAACAGGGATGTCCACACTCATCCCTGTTGTTGGACATTGTACTGGAAGTCCTAACCTCAGCAGACAAAGAAAGAAAGAGAGAGAGAGAGAGAGAGAGAGAAGAA